>NW_024704743.1:112793813-113059130 GCF_018977255.1 Callorhinchus milii | reverse complement strand
GTTAGAAGTAGTTGACAGACTTTTAATTGAATCATGTTATGTGAAAGAATTGCATATTTTGATAGTCATGTGCTTTGATTTATTTTATAAATGGCATTACTTCAAAAGGAAAAATATCTTTATGACTTGGACATAGAAGAATGTAGTTTTCCTGAATGGGTTTTGTTTGTTTGCAATAGATTTATCAATGTTCAGGATCTAAAAAAAAACACTTTGTTGCTATAGAATGTTTTGTATAGGTGCTTGAATGTCATAGATGCTATTAAAAATAAACTATACAGCGGTTAATAGACAATGGAAACATTTATGTGAATTAGACAATTGCTCGGATGTGGATTCATGAACCAGCAGAAAGTTGCTAGTTAATCGGAACACACAACTGGTGGCTTCTACTTCTTGACGTTTAAGTAATGTGCCTTCTTTCTGTTCTAGCACAGCCAATGCCCTGGAGATCACAAATGGCAGTTTTGCATGGAGTAGCAATTCAGAACAAATATGTCTTCAGGATATCTCAACAAAAATTCCTGAAGAAAATTACCATTCTTGTAGGCAAGGTGAGAATATCTACAAATAATTTTGATTTTTAGTCGGAGTGACTCAGTTGCTATGTCCAAGAATGTTATTTTATCGTGATACTTGTATGGAACAACATTTAAGAACTCCCTGATTCACTCTGAGGGTAAATTAACTTTGCTACTATGTTGTTTGGTGGAGATGAGGAGGTGTGAATCTGTGGACTGCATGGGTTTACCAGACAAGTCCTGGGAAGCAGTAGGAAAAAAGCAGTGTCCCTGTGCTACGTAAGAAAATGCATGGAAATTGTGTATGGATTGGAACAAGCTCCCCACAACGCCTGCTGTGGCTTACTATTTAGGACAATGCATTTGCAATACTCCTTTAGTTGACGTATTTGAGGCTGTCGTAAAAATCTGTCCAACCCATTTTTAAACAATTCCATGGTTATTGAAATTTTATATTTTTTATTGGGTGATAACACAGGGCATAGCTAGAAATTGTAACCAGGGCCTAATGCCTGTAATTCAGAGCCTGATGCCTGTTGAACAATTGCAGAGGTTCAATCCAATTGGCGATGGTTCAGCGATAATTCATTTTGTCCACTTTAAGACACTAAGATCCAAAACACTTCCAGTTTTTGAGTTCCTTCCAGGCAAATGCTTTCTGGCAGAGTTCACAGTACAGAGAAGTAGTTTGTGAAGCTTATCTGTGGCATTCTGAAGTATTGTCTACCTGCTACAGGTATCAGCAACTCTTGTGGGTGCTGCTCCAAGCCAGTCTTGTAGAGGGCTAGCAGCTCCACATCAATTGCATCCTTTTTATTGACTTTGCTGCTCTGCAGAACACTCTCTTCTGTTATTTTCTCTCCAGACAGTTATCTTGTACTAGGTTATCCTGGTCTTTTATTCTGACCTTTACTTTTCCCCACACACACACTTGTAGTAGAGGAAATACTGAACTGTTTAATGTATCTGCACAATTTGATGGCTTTATTTTAAGCTACGAGTTTCAATCTGAAGTGCATTGGACTTGTGTTCAACAAGTGACTACGCCAGACTACGCCATTAACCTCATCCCTCACGCTGCTGAAACCCTGGTTCACGCCTTTGTCACCTCAAGGCTGGACTATGGGAACTCTCTCCTCGCCGGCCTTCCCGCCACCTCCCTCCACAAGCTGCAGGTCATTCAGAACTCTGCAGCTCGTGTACTGTCCGCACCAGGCTTCGGGACCACATCACTCCCACCACTGGCTCCCCATCCCCCAGAGGATTGATTTCAAGATCCTCATCCTCACCTACAAGGCCATTCACGGCCTTGCTCCCTCCTACCTCTCTAACTACTATCCCCCTACCTACCTGCCCGTACCCTCCGTTCCTCCGGCTCCGGTCTGCTCCACGTCCCCCGCCCCAATCGCCCTACCATTGGTGGTCGGGCCTTCAGCCCCGAGGCTCTGGAACTCCATCCCCCAGTGCCTTCGCCTTGCTTCCTCCCTTTCCTCCTTCAAGGCCGGTCTCAAAACCTTTCTCTTTGACCGTGCCTTCAGCTCCCCTCTCGACTCTCTTCCCCTTCTCGCTCCCTCCCATCCCTCCCCTCACCCCTGACCATTTCCCCCTTCTCCTCGCTCCCTCCTTTCCTCCCCTCACCCTGACCATCTCCCCCTGCTCGGGTCATGAAGCCAATTGTGCAGCGCCTTGGGACGTCCTCCTGACGTGAAAGGCGCTTTATAAATGGAATCTTATTGGTTGTTGTTGAATGAAACTTTTGCACTTCATGCTCTCGTCGTATCAGTAAAGAGGCTCCTTTTTAGGCGTGGGTTTAGTTCGAGTTTGGTTGTGACTCATTGCAGCTAAACCTGGTTTCTGAAAGACATCTTTGTTCTTCATCTCGGGAAATGTTATCATCATGAGCTCTCATTGCACTGCTCTCTGTCCTATAGACCCTCAGTCTGTCACCCACTGCAGTGAAAACTCTGTATAACTGGGACCATGCTCGAAACAGTACTCAGAGTAAACCATTCATGCTGTTGGATTAAAAGGGAAATGTTATTTATAATACCGTTCCCCTATCCTCCATTACTTCCATGTTTACTGATTGCATTGAATCATGGGAATTTGCGTCCAGACCCGTCGATGCATGCACAGTTATCGGCCGGCTGCATTGAATTGCGGCAAACATATGCGCAGAAGAACTTCATTTTCTGTGGTTCCAATGTCAGTGAGGCTATGGATCAAGACAAATTTGAACCACGAGAAATGTAGTTTGGATCTGTCACCATGTGTGCATTTACTGGCTGCAGTGACAAACTACCACATGCTCACTTACCAGCAACAGTGGCGAATTAGCCCTTGCACACTTACCGTCTGCATTGAATTACACATGTGCAGTGTAGATTGATTAACTTATACAACTTTGCCTGTAACTCTGACTTTGCATAAATCATAGTAAATTGTAATGATCTTGTTTGATATGACTTATGTGAATTTTACTATATATTTATTTTAGGGCCCTATTAAATAGCACCAAATTTTAATCCTTCTCTAAACATTGCAAACTATATGGTTCTATATGTGCATTCTGTTTAGTGGACTGTTTCCACATGCATCACTTGCATTGCATTTTGCAGGATTTCCTAACCCTTTCCATGTTTAATCCATGTAGCCTGGTACAGTGTGATATTGATTTCACTGGACTGCAGGTTCAGGTGCTAAATAAATTAGATGGGATTCGCAATTTGCTTTTTCCTAGGGTAGTCTTACATTGCCAACCAGTTTGATACATCTGTAGGATAATTTAACTTACTGGCTTGTAAGTATTTCCAACAGGCTTCCAACTATATGATCTTGCTGTTTGTTCAGGGACTCTGCAGTCTCAAAGGTTAAATTGGTTGAAGTCAGTGTAGGAAGGCGCTCTGAAGAGACTCCCCAGCAGATGATTATTTTTTTTTAACTAATAATTTCATGCAATTTTTAATGCATGCCAAATATGCATGTTTAGTCTCACATCCAGTGATGTTTCTTGAGCTGTCACATCTGGACAAATCAGTCAGAGATAAGCTTTGAGATAATTGGAAGGTGCTTTCATCTTAAAAATATTTAACACCTAAGGCACTTGTAAAATGACTTTGACAATAATTGGCTAAAAATCCTGGGTTTTACAGTTTATTGCACACTGGAGGGAGTGCCTCGAGGTTAACATATTTAAAGTCCATGAAAGTTGTTTTTTGCCCACACAATAAAATCCCTGGATTTTGTTTCACCAAAATCAGACATGAAACCTGCCTCTATGGAATGCTGTTTGTGGAACCGGCTACCGACCCGTCTGTGCAGTGGGATGCACGCGTTTCCAGAACCGGAAGTTCAGCGAGGTGGATAATATCCACACGCCATCACAAGCACCAAATAAAATTGGCAAATTAATTTTTTTAAAATGAAATTTCCAAAATTCACTTGACTTCTAATTAATCTCAATCTGCAAAATACTTTGAAAAATTTATTTTATGTCAAAGGTATACTATACAAATATACATTGTTTTATTCAAGTACTACTGAACTACCACAATTCAAAATGTATTTAAATGATCAGTATGAATTGCTTTCACTTTTTCAAGCTAATTTGTTCTGAACGTTTGTTAATTTAAGGTTGGCAGTGGAAAAACTTCACTGTTGTCTGCCATGTTAGGAGAAATGACAACCGTTTCAGGCAACGTGAAGTGGGCAACACCTAATCAACCAATAGCATACTCTGCACAGGCCGCTTGGCTGAGAAATGCCTCTTTACAGAACAACATTGTATTGGAAGAAGAGTTTGATGAGGAGCGTTTTAATATGGTCATTGATGCCTGTGCTCTTCAGCCAGATATTGATATTCTGCCAGCTCGTGAACAAACAGAAATAGGTGAAAAAGTAAGTCTGTTACCTGGGGTCAATAATTGTTCTTGTGCAAAGCATTTGCATAGTGCACGTGCCATACAGTTACTAAATGATGCAAATCTGAGGCCAGAATTTCCACCTTGGCCCACCCAGTAAGACCATTCTGTCTTAAAATGGAAGATCGATGAAAATTTACCAAATCTATCTTGGTAAGATGTAATTTTTTAAAAAAAAATTGGACACTCAATCCATGACTGCTTGTGGGACACTGTTGTGTGCAATTAGCTGCTGCGTTTTGCCCACAAAATTTACAGTCAATTCACTTTTACAGTATATTCTGTGAAGCACTTTGGGATGTCTCAAAGATACGATAAGGCGCTGTATCAAATGCAAGGATTATTATAAATTTGAAGAAGTTTGCACATTTACTTTAAAAGTTGAAGCCATGTCTGCCTTTCAAAACTTTTTTTTTTGGTGAGGATGAACAAGGCATGAAAGGATACCCATCCAAATAATTTCACGTTCAGTATTTTTAATCGCTAAAACAAATGGATAGGTGTGGGAGTAAAATTTGTGTGTGGTGATTTTAGCATGTGGGTGGAAATAATTCATCCAGAATTTTGATTTGCACTTCACATGTGTGAGAGAGGAAATGGGAGAGTATGGGAGGGAGTAAAGAGCGGGTGAAGATTCGTGTGGAGTATACGACTGGCACAAACTGTTTCCATTCTTTGTAAATCTTCTAAAAATGTATGAAGAAAATGGGATGTGTATAATACATGGTGATGCTCGACAGAATATCATTTATATAGGATGATGGAGGATTCAGGATGATGCAAATAGTCTTGAATAACGTGTAACCTGAATATACTCCAAGCCAGTGGGTTCAGATATTGTAAACACTAATGGCATATCGGTGCTTCATTGTGGCAACTTGCTTGTCACTGCTATTTCAGTTTGTTCACTGGGGAACCATTCTGTTACTAACTTAATTTAGTCCATTAGTCTACCATATAAAGTTGAAATAATTGGATATTTGGGTATTGTTGTGAGCAAAAGACTCTTCAAATGGAATCATAAAACACTTATGGTGCCCTTTCCCCCTTCCCACTTCCTGTGTACAGCATTATTGCAATCTTTCCTATGGATTTTTCAGGGTATTAATCTGAGTGGTGGCCAGAAACAGCGAGTCAGTGTGGCACGAGCTCTTTACTCAAGGTATGTTGCAATGGAATAGTTCTGTTTTCTCTAATTAACAACAGGAAGTTTTACTGAAACAAGATAACTCCGGGATTATTCACTTCCCAGTACTTTTACTTCTCAGGTGCTTCTTATTAATAAGAAACTAAAAATTTGCAAATATTTGAAATGAGAACAGGTGTCTTGTAACATTGCTGTAAGCAAGTAAGCTTCTGGTTTAGGTGCAAAATACAGTCACTAACAGTAAATCCTGCGAAGCACATTGAAATCTTACCCCCACAAACGTCATCTCCACCCTCCGGCATATGAAATGTAAGGATTATTTTAGAATGCTGAAATTCACAGAAGGTTGAAACTGAAAAAGAAAAATAGATTAATGTTTTTAATAAGACCAGTTCTGATGATGTGTCACCTGAAATAATCATTCTCTAATCAGTCTCTTTCTGTTGCTGATTGAGTTACTGCGGAATTCTATATTTCTGTTTATATAAAGAGAAATGTAATGATAGTCACGAAAATTACTGGAATTTCCTTTTAAAACTAGTTCAGAATTTCCGTGGTTGGCAGAAGTGATACAGCTTTGTGACACTACCCCGTGTGAAGGGTACTATATAAATGCAAGTTGTTGCTGTTGTAGCTTTGGGAATTGAAATGTCTGATGATTATAAATTGTGGAACTGGTATGTTGAAGTATTTTATCATTTTAACTCTGCTGTAATGTAGGTGCTCTGTGGTAATCCTGGATGATCCTTTATCAGCCCTGGATGTGCATGTGGGAAGTCGTGTCTTCCACCAAGGCATTATGGGTGTGTTAAAAAAGGAAGGACGAACAGTCATCATCGTAACTCACCACCTGGAGTATCTAAAGGAAGCGGACCATGTATGTTGTGAGAAGGTTTCTGAATAATAGTGCTGTCAATGATAAATGGTGGCTGGGTTTTTATACAATAGTTTCTTGTCCTTTTTACGTTTCCTAGTGTTTGTCATTCCTTGGCTGAAGGCAAGAGCTCCCAGGCCTCTGTCGTTTTTGAGATGGGCAGCACATGAGGATGCTGCTGGTGAATTAGATGTTCTTCTTCCTTTTCAACCCACTCCACATTCTCCTTGTCCCTGGCACCTGATGCATGCAGAATGCCTGAGATCTTGATTCACTTCTTAATGAATGTATCAATGTGTTCTGTCGCCAGGCTAAATATTTTGGCAGTGTTCAGTCCTTAAGAACTATATAGGAGGAAGAGCAAATTAAGCCAAAATAACATGAAAATGATATTTACCTATACTTGTGTGTTGACAGATTTTTATGAGAGGGAGAGAGTTTTGAAGAAGTTACCCCCACAATCCCTAACTGCTGCCTTGGAGTCCTCTGAACTCCTCTCTCTCTGGCCTTCAACCCTCACTGACCCCTCTTCTAATCTCACCCTCCTCCACAACACCCTCTCCTCCACACTCGATACTCTTGCCCCCATCACTTCCCGTACTGTCTCCTACTCTCGCTCCTCCCCCTGGTTCACCACCCACCTCCGCTCACTGAAGAGCCAGGTGCGGGCTGCTGAACGCACCTGCGTCAAATCTGGCCTAACGGTCCACCGACACCTCGAAATCTACCGCTCCACTCTAGCCTCGGCCAAATCGTCCTTCTACTCCAGGATAATCCTGGAGGCGAAGAACAACCCCAGGCTACTGTTTTCTACCACATCCCGACTCCTCCGTCCCCCCGCCACCCCGCGCAGGTCATCTCCTCCAACCTTCACTGCGAGGAGATGCTGGATTTCCTTGAATCCAAAATCAAGGGAATTCGCTCCGCGGTCACTTCCCCTCCAACATCCACCCACCCCCCACCCCTCCCTCCCACACTCCGACTCCTACCCATCCTCCCCTACACACTTTCGTACCCGTTTCCCCACCCTCTGTCACCAAACTCATCCTATCCCTGAAACCCACCACCTGCTCCCTTGACCCCATCCCCACTCCACTCCTTATCTCCCAGCTCCACCTCCTTGCCCCACATATCACAGACATCGTCAACCTGTCCCTCTCCTCTGGCTCTGTTCCCATTCCCTTAAAAACTGCCACCATCACTCCCACCTTGAAAAAACCCTCCCTTGATGCGTCGCAGCTATCAAGCTACCGGCCCATCTCCAACCTCCCCTTCCTGTCCAAGGTCCTGGAACGAGCTGCGCTCTTTCCTCTCCACCCATTCATTAATAGAACCCCTTCAGTCGGGTTTCCGTGCTGCCCATAGCACAGAAACTGCCCTGGTCAAGGTCACCAATGACATCCTGACCATCTGTGACCAGGGCTCCCTCTGCCTCCTCGTCCTCCTCGACCTATCGGCAGCATTCGATACGGTCGACCACGCTATCCTACTCCACCGCTTGTCCTCCCACCTCAACCTTCAAGGCACTGTCCTTGAGTGGTTTAGGTCGTACCTCTCCCACCGTCTTCACTTCGTTTCCATGAACGTTTTTTCCTCCGACCCCCGCACTGTCTCGTGCGGTGTCCCTCAGGGCTCTGTCCTCGGTCCCCTCCTCTTCACCCTCTATATGCTCCCTCTTGGTGACATCATCCGCAGACATGGGGTTAACTTCCACATGTATGCGGATGACACCCAACTCTACCTTTCCTCCTCTACCCTCAACTCCACAACCACCGATGTCCTGACAGCCTGCCTGTCCGACATCGAGTCCTGGACGCGAGACAACTTTCTTCAGCTCAACGTGCAAAAAACCGAGGCCCTCCTGATTGGCTCACGTCAGCGCCTCCGCACCTCAGGCGCTGACAGCATCAGCATCCAAGGCTGCACTCTCCACCTCTCAAAGTCAGTCAGGAACCTCGGTGTTGTGTTCGACCCTGAGCTGTCCTTTCTCCCTCATATCCGCGCCACAACTGGCACCGCCTTCCATCACCTCCGGAATGTCGCCAGACTACGGCACTACCTCACCCCTCACGCTGCTGAATCAGTCTTGTTTAGAATCTTAAAGAGGATTTTCAGGATGTGCTCGATGCTCAGGCTGTCAGACTTGTGACATTTCAGGAGAAAGATTTGTTTTAAAGAAAGGTTGCAGAGTTCTGATTGCAAATTTATAAACTCTGAACATCTTCTCCATCATTTGTTTGGTGCAGGGAACTTCTAATTCAGAGTACGGTCGGTAATCTATACTAATAAAGACAAAATGTCTGTCTGTCTGTCAGCCAAGAACTTAATAACCGCCTTCCATCACCTCCAGAACATTGCCAGACTACGGCACTACCTCACCCCTCACGCTACTGAAACACTGGTCCACGCCTTTATCACCTCAAGGCTGGACTATGGGAACTCTCTCCTCGCCGGCCTTCCCGGCACCTCCCTCCACAAGCTGCAGGTCATTCAGAACTCTGCAGCTCGTGTACTGTCCCGCACCAGGCTTCGGGACCACATCACTCCCACCCTCGCTCGCCTCCACTGGCTCCCCATCCCCCAGAGGATCGAATTCAAGATCCTCACCCTCACCTACAAGGCCATTCACGGCCTTGCTCCCTCCTACTTCTCCGACCTACTATCCGTCTACCTACCTGCCCGTACCCTCCATTCCTTTGGCTCCGGTCTGTTCCACATCCCCCGCCCTAACCGCCCTACCATCGGTGGCCGGACCTTCAGCCTCTCAGCCCCCAGGCTCTGGAACTCTATCCCCCAGTGCCTTCGCCGCCTCTTCCCTTTCCTTCTTCAAGGCCGGTCTCAAGACCTTTCTCTTTGACCGTGCCTTCAGCTCCCCTCTCAACTCTCTACCCCCTCCTCGCTCCCGCCCTTCCCTCCCCTCACCCTGACCATTTCCCCCCTGCTCAGGTCCTGACCCAACTGTCCAGCACCTTGGGACGTCCTCCCAACGTGAAAGGCCTCTATAAATGGAATCTTGTTGTTGTTGTTGATCCAGAAAATCTTTCTCACTCAGTCACTACTTTCTTTCTCCATCAATATTCCTTTGATTGTTTGCAATTACCCAGTGCTAAACGAAAACACTTTATTGGAAATAAAAGTACCGTCTATAATGATTTTCTTTGTGAATTCATTGTGGAATGACAAAGCTTAATCTGCTCTGTGAAATGTGAAATGTTTGCCTTTTAGATCATTGTAATGGAGAATGGGATGATTGATGCCCAAGGTACCTATTGGGATATTTCTACACAAAATCCAGACCTGGTGCAAATTTGGAAGACCCTGATAGCAAAAGGTTGGTCACCTTAGAAATCATGCATTAAACTTTACCTTTACAATACCTTTCAAAGCTATAAACACAATTGAGTCTATATTAAATAGTGCAGAATTGTGAATTGAATTGCATTACTGCACAATGTGTTTCATTTCTTAAGTCCAATTCTCGGGGTGTTTACTCTTATTTCTTAGAAGTGGGTTCTGTTAGGAATATGCACAGCATCTCTGTCCTAAAATTAATGCCCAAATTATGGTTGTAAAGTGGGTGTTTTATAATCACAATTTAACCTAAGATATCTTTCGGGTTGTGCTGCATTGAAGACCTTTAAAAATGGGTTATCTTTGTGAATCTTTTTATCCTAGTTAATGAGGCATCAAATCACAAAGAACTGAAGGAAATAAAATTTTGATCTGTCGCGTGCAATGGCTCTTCTGTCAACGAGTGAGACCCGATGTCTTCATTCTGAAGATGTCAGGACAGCTGAAATTACAACCTAAAAATTATTAAACTGCTCGAATTGACTTTGTCACAAGTCCTTTCATATATTTTTCTTTGCCCATGAAACAGTTAGCAAAAATATGTGTTTTCAGTATGCAGTACTCCAAGGCACTGTTGACAGACTAGTCAGCCTAGCTCATCAGTGGGACATAAAGTAGAAGACCAGTTATTGTATGCAGGCATTCTTCCCTGCAATCCAAAACTCTAACTGGTGGAGTAGTCTTTTCTGCACAAGTGGAGGCATAGTGCCTGCAATCACAAGCTGTGTGATTTGAACCCCACTCTGTAATCCACTCTACTACCTGCCTTCGTTGCTCGGAGGCAGAGGCCTGCTACGCATTCCCCAAACTCTTCTCATCACTATAAGTAACCGTATCTTCAGTCACTGCACCACTAACCGCTGGAATTCCTTGCTTCCCCAATTTCTCTCCATTGTCTCTCTATCCATATCTCACACCTCCTGTCTCCCTTGCTCACTGACCAACCCCATCATTGTGGAATGTTCCAAGACACTGTCCTTTGCGAAAGGTGCCATAAAAATGCAAGTTATTTGTAAAATACCCCAACCCAAACTATGAATAATGATTTTGTAATTTGGTAAGCAGGGTGCATGAATTTTCAGTGAGCGCATGTTCTATTCCATACAAATGGGAAATATCTATTTATAAATGGAATACATATATGGATGCAATACATCTGGTTTAGACATGCTGAAGCATGATGATAAGTTTTCACGTGTGTCAGATACTTAACTGACTAAACAAAATGTTGCAAAAGCAGTTCAATAATGTTATTGCGACTGACCCACATATTTTGCTTGAATATCGTTGGAATAGATTTAAATGCTGTACAGATTTTATCTGAAGTTTGATCTCTAGAGTGTACACCTGTGCAGTTTAGTCACTCATTTAAAAACATTGACACTTTTGGTAGCTAATATTCATATTGTTGGACTAATTTTTTTGGTGATGCATTCAGTCTCTGGCATTAGTGTTATCCAGTGTTCTTTGCTACAGATCTGTGAGCTACTGTCATCAGTATATGAGTTTTCAAGCTGGGATTTGACAATAACATATACTGTACCCTGAATTTGAGCCCTAAAATCATTCACTGAATTTGAGATCTAAAATGATTCTCTGAATTTTGAGTTCTAAATTCATGCCTTGAATTGGCTGTTTTTTGTTTTCCCATGTTTGCATTCTATAATGTCTTCATGGTTCATGTTTTTCATGTTTTTATTTGGAGTAGCAGAAATTATGCATATGTCATAGTAACATTCCAAAATAAATATTAAAACTGCTTCTCAAGAATCTAATTTGTCAGGTTTTCGAAAAGGCAGAATAATGTGAAACTTAATGACTCAGTGTGTGAGTCCCAGGTTTGGAAATCGTAAAAGCTTACAAATGCAAGAACATGCATGTGTCTCTCTTTTTCTGTCTTCCCTAGTGATGGCCAGTTACACAGCAATGTTTTGAGAGACTGAGAAGCAGAGTGCCTGGAAATCCTCTTACCCATTGTATGTGCATGGTGTGAGGGAGGGAAGGGGGAATCTAAGGAGATGAGACAGAATAAACCTAATAAAACGCAGGGAGAAAAGAGAATTGTGTATATATTCAAATGCGTTATTTAACTAGCTCTAGTTCATTGGACAATGTAAAAGGTTACTTTCTAAATCTAGGAGGATCACAAACATGTGAATAATGAAAGCCTCTGTGTCTTCAGATCAGGTAAATCTCTATTTGTCCTGTTTTCAGTAAGTACAATCTTGGTGAAACTGTATTTTATCTGTTTATGATTGATAGAGGATAATGAAGGAGAAGAGGAAGGTAAAGATGATAATTTTGAAGAGGCATATTTACAAATGGAGCAAAAACCTGGTAATGTGGATGGCAAACTGGTGCAAGACGAGGAAAAAGAAGAAGGATCGATCTCCATCCGAGTCTACTGGCTTTACATACGCTCGATTGGCATTTTCTTCTTCTTTGGTTTACTTTTTGCAGTAATAATCAAGCAAAGTTTTTTGTGGCTATTGACTTCTGGCTAGCTGATTGGTCGTCTGCAGGAACCTTGTTGATACAGAACAAATCGCGAAATGAAAGTGTAAGCAGGGTGGGTTCCTAAAGCGTTGCTATTCACTTCCCTAAAAATCCTTAGTAATTCCACAAGGACATTCAATGAGATCATTTAGTGTTAACAACCAAGACACAGCTAATCAATTGTTATTGCTAAATAAACCATCGTATTCAATCAGCTATGAACATCTTTGATTTTGTTTTTCCTTTCACTCTGTTCCTTAGATTGAAAATCAAGCCGTATTAACTCATTATCTCAATGGATACATTGGGCTGACATGTGCAGCAGTTATTACAGCTTTGTTCAGTTCCATTGCACATGTACTTTCAGGTTTGTCCAGTCTAACGCTGACCAGTCTTTTTGCTATAATTTAGGCTTCGTTTTAATCTAAGTTGCCCTTATCTCAGTATCATCAATATTCTTATTGATTCCTCATTATCTTGTTCTCTTGTGTTGTTTTGAAGGTATCAAAGCTTCAAAATATCTCTTCAGAAAAATGCTGGTAAATGTAATGGCTCTTCCATTAAGATTCTTTGAATCCACACCTATCGGAAGAATTCTGAACAGGTATGAACGCTCATTTGTGTTCACTAAATGGGGGAGGTGATGGGTCCTTGAACATTAATTATATAGTTCGCTTCCAAATAATGGTCTCCTCCTAAATCATGTTGCCTGGCATGATCCAGAACATGCAATTATAGGGGGGAAGTGGGATCAGTTACTGAGGGATGTTTAAGTTGACCGATGAGGAATAAAGTTTGTGTCAGAAATGTAGATGCATGTCTGCAAGCAATCCAGATTATTGTGATCACCAAGTAGGGACATAGCATGTTGTCCACCACTATTCAATAGTAACTTAAACAGGAGTTTAGGATTTCCCAAATTTCTTAAATTAAAGATGAGTTAAAATGGAGTCCTGTAGCGTAGTGGTTAGCACACTGGGTTTGATTCCTGGGTGCGGCGAAACCTTAGGTTTCCTTACTCCACATGCCTTTGTTTACCTAGCAGAAAGTAGGAACCTGGTTGTTATTCGATTGGCGGATCGCTTTTTTAAAAAAATCTACGACCACTCAATCTATGACTGTTTGTGGGATATTTCTATGCGTAATTGGTTGTTGCTTTTCGCCCACAAAATGATGCACCGTTAATTTTATAGTATGTTCAGTGAAGCACTTTGAGACGTCTCAACGACACGATAGGCAGTATATCAAATGCAAGAATTATTATTGTTATTATTTATGTTGATAAATGTTTAAAGAGTTCAGTGAATAAAATCGGCTACTTCATTTGTCCTTGATAAACCAACTAGACCTGACATCGAAGCTAATTCTCCAGTATGTCTCATAAATCTGAAAGTAAAAGGTTACAAGAACATTGTTGTAAAGGATGAATCAAATACCTCTTCTGCCTTCAGTTATTAATTGTTTCAGTACAAAGTTAAATAAATTCATTTGTGCGCAAATTATTTAAATTCTTGTTTATTTTCAGGTTTTCATCAGACATCAAGGCTATAGACGACCAGATTCCCACAAACTTGGAGCGTTTCCTATGGCACTTATTGCTGTGTTTGAGTGCTGTTTTGATCAATATTATTGTGACCCCTTTCTTTATTATTCCAATCCTTCCCTTGCTTGTTTTCTACTATTTTCTTCAAAAGTTTTTCAGAGCTTCCTCCAGGTAATTGTTTTGCAGGTATTCCCATAAATAATCATGCACAGTGAATGCAAATGCAAGGATTATTATTATTGGCTATGATCCTGCATCGTGTTTTTTACAGAGCTCTTTGTAATGACTAAATGTTACATGTTTGCTTAAGTCAATATTTTCTAAAATTATATTGGCAATGGCTTCTACTTGTGGCATGTATCTTCAAGTCTGTTACTTGTAAAAGTTTAATATTATTTGTGTTGTGTTTTAATATGTATTGTATGGATTATTATTAATAATATTTTCCTACTTGATTTGAATTCCAACAATTTGTAGACCGTCTTTCATCAATAAGGACTGGTTGTTGCTTTTTCTCTCTTTCTGCCCCACCCCCTAGTCGCATTGCTATTGGATATCAGTGAAAGAAAACTGGCAGTAATGGTTGTTGTCTAATTTTGCCATCTTGTATAAGAGAATTTATCCCGTTACTTGATGCTCTGCAAGACAGTACATTTAGGGTAAAGTTTTATGAAAGGATGCTCAATGAAATGGGGGTGGGGCTCAAGGAAGAGAAAGGATGACAACAGCTTCATGGCAAAAGAAATGATCAAGGGATGAAATTACTCGTGAATTAGACTCTAGGAGTCTAGAGTCTTTTACATGAACATTTGTGCATGGGTTATTTCATGAGGGTATGGTTAGGCAAATTGAACAGAGTGGGAAGAAGTTAAGCTTTTTCTTTTTGTTCAATTGTGAACGGTGCTTCAACTGGTTTGGGTATTCGGTGCATCTACTGTAGAGGTGTGTGAGAGTTATTAAACAGCACTTATTCTTTTGGATTTTGTATTTGTAGGTTTGAAGAATGTTTGCTTGTTAACACTGTCATAAAGATATGCTTGTGTGTTTACAATACTCATACACCTAACCTTACCTGCAATTTAATGGACGATAAGATCAGGATTGTGAACTGCTTCAGTAACATCTGTAAGAAAGATATTTATTGTTTCCTGGCTCATTCTAGGGAACTTCAAAGGCTGGACAGCATTACCAAATCTCCCGTGTTTGCACATTTTTCTGAAACACTCGGAGGTCTTACCACTATCCGGGCCTATAAATGTGAAGACAAGTTCTTTGAACAAATCGTGGACAAGATTGACTATAACAACATTGCTTATTTATACCTGAACACCATAAACAGGTGGCTGGCAATACGACTGGTTAGTTGTTAAATAAGTTAAAATATTCTAAGTGTACATTTTTGGGAAATTTTTGTTTTAAGTAATAAGAATTTAAAAGTAACTATGCAGCTAATTCTCAATTTACTTCTTTTTAATTTTGAAAAGTTTATAATGTTTAACTTTTGAGGAATATGTAAGTAACTATATAGTTAATTCACTTCTTCATTCTGTGTTACAGGATTTCATAGGAACAACGATTGTTTTTGCTGCAACACTTTGTGCATTAGTGACAGCGGAACTGCATTACCTGGAGGATGGGTTAGTGGGCTTGGCCATTTTACATGCCTTAAAGGTACGGAAGAGAAAGTAAACAACAATTTGTAAAACATGTGGACGGTACTATGCTTAAAGTCAAAGTTAAAATCAGTCTTGTTTAGAATCTTAAAGAGGATTTTCAGGATGTGCTCGATGCTCAGGCTGTCAGACTTGTGACATTTCAGGAGAAAGATTTGTTTTAAAGAAAGGTTGCAGAGATCTGATTGCAAATTTATAAACTCTGAACATCTTCTCCATCATTTGTTTGGTGCAGGGAACTTCTAATTCAGAGTACTGTCGGTAATCTATGCTAATAAAGACAAAATGTCTGTCTGTCTGTCTGTCAGCCAAGAACTTAATAACCGCCTTCCACCACCTCCAGAACATTGCCAGACTACGGCACTACCTCACCCCTCACGCTACTGAAACACTGGTCCACGCCTTTATCACCTCAAGGCTGGACTACGGGAACTATCTCCTCGCCGGCCTTCCCAGCACCTCCCTCCACAAGTTGCAGGTCATTCAGAACTCTGCAGCTCGTGTACTGTCCCGCACCAGGCTTCACGACCACATCACTCCCACCCTCGCTCGCCTCCACTGGCTCCCCATCCCCCAGAGGATCGAATTCAAGATCCTCATCCTCACCTACAAGGCCATTCACGGCCTTGCTCCCTCCTACCTCTCCAACCTACTATCCCCCTACCTACCTGCCCGTACCTCCGTTCCTCTGGCTCCGGTCTGCTCCACATCCCCCGCCCCAACCGCCCTACCATCGGTGGTCGGGCCTTCAGCCTCTCAGCCCCTAGGCTTTGGAACTCCATTGCCCAGTGCCTTCGCCGCCTCCTCCCTTTCCTCCTTCAAGGCCGGTCTCAAGACCTTTCTCTTCAATAGTGCCTTCAGCTCCCCTCTCGACTCTCTACCCCCTCCTCGCTCCCTTCCTTCCCTCCCCTCACCCTGACCATTTCCCCCCTGCTCGGGTCCCGACCCAACTGTCCAGCGCCTTGGGACGTCCTCCCAACGTGAAAGGCGCTCTATAAATGCAATCTTGTTGTTGTTGTAGAGACATGATTTATAGCCCATTGGAAAGGTCTTGCAAGGGGGAACGTCATGGGCATATTTTCCGGGGATCTCCTATTGTTGATGAGCTATATTAAAAGATATATTTAAAAATGGTTTAATTAAGCCCCCAAAAAGGTATGCATGGTATTCTGCAACAAAGTAGCAACAAAGGTCATAAACCCTTCTAGAGAGATACATAGATACTAATAAAGATGCCTAAGAAGCGAAGATCAAGCCTTTCAAGGATAAATGAAAATGCCAGACGAAAGAGAGAAGGTCGATTAAATTAATTTGGTTGCAAGCTTAGCTGCAACGGGTACAGCTAGTTAGTCTATAACCGAACAATTTGTCTTGACTCGAGTCGTGAGTCCAAATTTACCTGGAATGATGCAATCTGAATAACAACAGTGTAAATGAAACATAAAATGTCACTTACCCACTTTAGCTGCTGTGTGAATGCAACAAATTCTTGCATGTTAGAGCATGAGTTTTTAAACTCTTATTTCAACAAATAAGTTAAACCATTCTAAAAGCAACAGTTCATTTCAATGCAAGTACAAGCCAAGCGTGCGAAGATCCAGACTGACTTTTAATCTTTGAAAGCAAGACCTTGGCAATCCAGAAAACCAAGCAAGTTACTGCTTCCTGGCATTCAACTAATGCTGTTGTGTAATCGGCCCTGAGGAAGTGCACAAGTGCCAGTTGGATCATTTTTGTTTCATGCTCCTCCATTTCTTGTTTCCAGATGTCCACTTTCTTAAACTGGAGTGTCCGAGAGATGGCAGAACTAGAAATGCAGATGAATTCAGTGGAGCGAGTGCATCACTACACTGAACTAAAAACCGAAAGACAACTTAAAGAATCAATGATGGCACCAGGTTCAAGCATTCTTGGTTTATTTTCTCTACCAAAATCCAACCCATTATCGATCAATTTATTTAAGAATGTAAAAGTGTAATACAACACAATTTACATAACGACTTTCACATTCCGAGGACATCTATCGCAAAGTGCCTCACAACAACAAGATTCTATTTATAAAGCGCCTTTCACGTCAGGAGGACGTCCCAAGGCGCTGCACAGTTGGGTCATGACCCGAGCAGGGGGGAAATGGTCAGGGTGAGGGGAGGGGGGGGAGTGAGGAGGGGGGAAATGGTCAGGGTGAGGGGAGGGAAGGGAGGGAGCGAGGAGGGGGAAGAGAGTCGAGAGGGGAGCTGAAGGCTCGGTCAAAGAGGTTTTGAGACCAGCCTTGAAGGAGGAGAGGGAGGAAGCAAAGCGAAGGCACTGGGGGATAGAGTTCCAGAGCCTCGGGGCTGAGAGGCTGAAGGTCCAACCACCAATGGTAGGGCGATTGGGGCGGGGGACGTGGAGCAGACCGGAGGAACGGAGGGTACGGGCAGGTAGGTAGGGGGGTAGTAGGTCGGAGAGGTAGGAGGGAGCAAGGCCGTGAATGGCCTTGTAGGTGAGGATGAGGATCTTGAAATCAATCCTCTGGGGGATGGGGAGCCAGTGGAGGCGAGCGAGGGTGGGAGTGTTGTGGTCCCGAAGCCTGGTGCTGGATGGGCACCAAAGCTGAGAGAGGTGGGGAGGCGTAAGATGTGAATCCTTAAAAAGAAAGTTGCAAAAACCTAAACAGCTGGTGATACCAGATTAATATGTTTCTTTACAGCTGGGTGCAGAATTTAGCCCTGAAAGTTATTCTTTTACATATTGAAGAAAGTATTACTCGATATCTGGAAAAGAAAATTGCTTTTCATAAACCCTGGCTCTTGATAGGCTTATAGAAAAGGCTTAGAAACTTAATTCGTCTTTTGCATAATTTTGATTTTGAATGCACTGTCCTCGAGGTGCACATTATTTGTGAAACTCCTAAATAGTTGAATATATACCTGAAATGCTTTTAATTCTTACCCCATATTTAGTTTCTATCAGTTGGCCACGCTCAGGGAAAATTGAAATTTATAAGCTCAGTGTACGCTATGCTGATCACCTTGATCCTGTCTTGCACAACCTAACTCTAACTATTGAAGCTGGAACAACGGTTGGGATCTGTGGACGTACAGGAAGTGGAAAGTCCAGCCTTTCCTTGTCACTTCTGAGAATTATTGATAACTATAAAGGTACGTCTTCCTTCACTAAGGTCTGTTTGTAGCTGGTTTGAAGCTCTCTTTAATTATGAAATGAAATCCGCCTTAAAGGCCACTCTAATATCGCTCTCTATAATAAATACCAGTAAGAGGGTGACCTTTCTTTCTCAGTTTATAACCTGCAACTGTGTATCTTGCCAGTCAATATTAGTACAAGTTTAAGCAAATAAATTACTCTTCTCTCTCTCTACCACTGATCAATCCCACTAGCCTTCCTAAATCTCAAAGTTTGACTTAGTCTGAGGATGAGCTTCGATAGCCCATGTTTAAGATAAATTCTTGCACTCTTGTGGCTTGGTGATGTCTCTTAGGTAGAGTTGCTTCTGTCTGAGTGTTTCCCAGGCCGTGTTTACGCTATTAAGCAGTTGACTTTCACAAGTTCTTATTGTTGCAGGCTATATAAAGATTGGTGGAATTGATATTTCCACTGTTTCACTGGCGTTTTTGAGGAGGGCAATCTCAATTATTCCCCAGGATCCTGTTCTCTTCGGTGGCTCTGTCAGGTAAGCCAGAAAAGTAGCAGGTGTGTAAAAAGACATCACCCACTATTATTTGTTTTTGTGTATCTTTTAACCAGTTTGTTGTCATTTGCTTTTTTAGATTTAACCTGGACCCAGAATCAGATCATTCTGATGAAGAATTGTGGGAAGTGCTGCAAATTGCCCAGTTAGATCAGTTTGTAAGTTGGCGGCCTCTCTAATGAAGTGGTGATACTTTGAAATGTTTAATCAACTGCAAATGCAAGTTTTCGGTGGTGAATCTCATCATTCTTTCATCTTTAGTTTTTTTTATTGCCTAATCTCCGCATGAATATTTTACCGAATGGTGGTCTAAATCAGTATTGTCCAAATAGCAGCCCTGGGGTCACATCTGGCCCTGCGGGTGATTTTCTCCAGCCCGAGACCATTTCCAACATTTCAACTTCCTCTCCCTTCCTGGGGAATGTCCTCCCACGGCAAAGGCAGGAGCCGGTATTTGGGACGACACGGCGCAGAGAGTAATAATAATAATAATAATTCTTGCATTTGATGTAGCGCTTTTAACATCTTCTCAACGTCTCAAAGCGCTTCACAGAATAGACTGTAAAGTGAATTGACCATACATTTGTGGGCGAAACGCGACAGCCAAAAGTGGAAGTAATGCTGGCCTTTGCTGCAGTCTTGTCAGGAAGGCAAGCGCGTCTCCTCATCCACTGCTTCCTAAGCAACCACCGGCTCCTCCGCTGCAGATAGTGAACCATGCGACTGATTTGGAGAGAGAGGGATTGAGAGGGGGAAAGAGGGATAGGGAGGGAAGAGGGGCGAAGGAGAGGGAGGGGGGAGACAGTGATCGAGTGAGGGAGGAAGAGGAGAGATTTTGTGTGTGTGTGTGTGTGTGTGTGTGTGTGAAAGAGAGGTGAGAAAGAGGAAATGAGAGATAATGAGAGAGGGAGAGAGAGGGACAGATAGATCCATAGAATATTACAGCACAGAATGAGGCCATTCGGCCCATTGTGCCTGTGTTGGCTCTTTGGAGGAGCTACCCAATCAGTTCCACTCCCCCGCTCTTTCCCCATATCCCTGCAAAATTTTTCCTTTTCAAGTACCTACCTAATTCCCTTTTGAAAGTTGTTATTGAATCTGTCTTCGCCACCCTTTCAGGAAGTGCATTCCAGGTCGTAACAAAAAATTTGCCTCATCTCCCCTTTAGTTCTTTTGCCAATTATCTTAATTCTAAGTACCCTGGTAACGGGGAGAGAGAGATAGAGAGGGAGAGGAGGGTGAGAGGGATTGACAGTGTTGGAGAGTGTGTGTGTGTGAGAGAGAGTGTGTGTGTGTGACAGAGTGTGTGTGAGTATGAAAGAATATGTGAGAGAGAGAGAGCGTGGTTGTGAAAGCGAGAGTGTGGGTGAGAGAGAAAGAGAGTGAGAGTGATTAAGAGGGGGGAGAGGGAGTTGATTGAGAAAAGGAGAGCAGAGAGTGAAAATATGAGAGTGATGAGGGAGAGCAAGGGGGGAGATTGAAAGAGGTGATTAACAGAGAGAGGGAGAGAGAGTGATTGTGAGGGAGAGAGAAAGAAATGGAGAGAGAGTGATTGAGGGAGTGTGAGAAGGGATAGAGAGTATGTGTGGGTGAGAGAGTAATTGAGAGAGGAGGAGAGAGAGAGGAGGAGAGTGGGGAGACAGTCATTGAGAGGAGGGGAAAAGAGAATGCGAGAGAGAAGAGAGAGTGTGAGAGGGGGAGTGAGAGAGCGTAGAATTTGAGAGAGTGTGAGAGAAGGGGTAGAGCGAGAGAGAGATAATGATTGAGAGAGTATGAGGGAGAGGGGGCAGTGAGAGAAACAAAAAGAGAGAGAACAAAGAGAGAGGAGAATTGAGGGCAGTGTTTTGTGGTTCACTGTCAGGACAGACTATCTGAGCTGCCCTCAGCCGCCCCAGGGTGACATGCAGTTCAACGTGAAAGCGCCCTCTTTCCTCTGAAAAATCTCTCTATGTCCTTCATTCCACCCCTACACCCTACCTTGCAACCTCCCGACCCAGCCATTCACTTTGCAGAGCAAACACCAGCCTGCTTCCTGTCCTCCCTCCCCATCTGCCCCATCATTGCTATTTTGCCCTGCTCTCTGGAGTTGCATTCCTGAGCTCTCTCCGACTTGCTCCCTCCCCTCCCCTTTCACGGCATGTCAAAACCTAACTCTTTGACCACGCTTTTGTTCACCTTTTCCCCTCCCCATCCCACCTCTCTCGGCTCAGCTCCCACGCCCAGTTCAAGTTCTCAGCCAGCAGTGTTGAGTACTTTGAGACATCCATCCAACATGAAAAATTTGCTGAGTAAATGTTGTTTCTTGAAGGGAAACACAAAATATTGCTTATGCAGCCCATGATCCTTTCTCAAATAGGGAATCCAGCCCATGGCAGCCAAAACATTGGACCACCCTGCTCCAACCTTGTTTAATGTTTTGACTAAATGTTTTAAATGGGGTGAACCCTAAAAATGTTTTATTCTCGCTTTTAATTGTCAGAAAGGTTCAATACAATCTTTATGTGCTCTGTATTTCTTGGGTTCATTTTAGGCCTTTTAGAAAGTGGGGGTTTAGGGCTTTAGAGTCCTGTCCACCAAACGCCAGATTAAAACTTTTGGCAGTTTTCTCACTTGAAGCTTTGTTAGTCGTGTGAATGCAACTTTCATCACCTGTTGAATTCAGATACCCATAAAGAGTTAACTTATCCTGAGCTATTTCACAATGCTCTTCATCTTTGATACCATTTAACATTCAGATGCATTTTGACTGGAAAGAAATTGCTTTCCCCCTCCCCCTCGATTATAAGAAGAGGGTGAGGTCTGTAATATCCTATAGCTACGTACCTAACAAATGTAGGCTTCGCTTCATCAAACCTTAATCCAGCAGTTTTAGAGTGGAGAGCATGTCCAGACCAGGCCCGACCCCTTGGCAGAACTTACCTACATTATCCTAAAGAGTTATTAACACAGCAATTTGTATGTTGAATATTATAAATACAGGTTACATTGCAAATACATGTTCCACACAGATTTTCAGCATTGGTAAGTTTTAATAATTACAAAGAAAGTGAAAACTAATGGCCATATTGTTGGCAGATTATTGCTTTACGCCTAAAGGTGATGGATTGCAGTGATGGTTTTCCTTGCAAAAAAACTATAGTATTTTCAATCAGTAAATTATATGAAGGGGTAGGAGAAGCGTTGTATTGAAGTTGAGTTTGTTTCACGTTGCTTGACTAGTTTATTTTGATAGTTCAGAATACACTTTATGATGATAAAACAAACTAATTTCTCCACTAAACTTCTCTGGCTGCTGTGGTACATTTTTACACCAATATTTTAGTAAATGTTCAGTGTGTGTGTGTTTTAAATTTCTCATTTTCTGTTTTATAAATTTTGTTGTGACCAGATAGAAAACTATTTAGGCACATTTGATCTACATAGCAGGTCATTGGAAGCTAGCTCTGAATGTGTTGAATAGGCAGAGCTGAGTAGAGAACTAAAGGGAAAGACATCACAGTGGAATGGTAGAGAGGTAATGAACGGCCATGGCTATGGGAGCAGATAGATAGGTGCGGAGACAGTGAGGAGACCCGACTACGGTAACAAGTAGAGGAGTGAAAAGTCAGTCATGGGACATGGTTATGGGAGCAGGTACAGCAATGAGGAGATGATTTTGTTTGAAGTGTATGCTTACACACGTCATTGATTCAAGAAAAACAAACACACTTGACTGAAATAGTCTCCTAGTAAATCTACTTAAATGCGAAAGTAATTGGAATATATACTCTCCTTCAAGTAATTTAATGGAATACCGGGTAAACTAGATTCCATTCACACGTTCATGTGAGACCCAGTTCATAATAAACTAGTGATTTACAAAAAACACCCCACAAAGAAGCAGTCGAACTTCTTAGCACTAGATTTTCAAAGTATTTTGAACCTTTCAAAGGCTTTTACGTGAGCTCCCTTTTGTTGAATTAGAGGCAGAGTTTGAGCAGATAAAAGCCAGGTTGATGAACAAGACACTGGCAGAACAGAATACTATTTCCTCTTAGCTTCCAGTTGTTGATAATTGAATTGGAGAACAATTTCAATGAGAATCTGTTTGAATAATACGTAAACAAAAGTTCAAAACGTACACAGGGTAGGGTCAAGTTAAAATGATCAGGACACAATGCTTGAATGTGAGAACTGAGAAATGAAATTCAATACAGAACAGCCTCTCAGAACACAGGTTAGAAAAGTGCAGATTCCATCTCCATGCGAATCTGCAATAAATGATTGCCAATTGCCACCTGTAAAACCCTGTCCATATTTGCCTGATAAGTAACCATAAGTGATTTCTCATAAAAACTTCAGTTTGGCAATATTGGTTAAAAACGAACGCAGCAGTAGGATTGACGTTGATAAATCTTTAAAGCAACGGCTCAAGTGATGCACTTTGAGATCGTTTTCTAGTTCTTGACCTGATTCTACTGAGTTTGGCATTGGATAACACAGAATACATATAGCTGGGTCACTGTTGCTTGAAGTTTAATTGTATAGTTTACAGTGGATTTAATAGCTGCCTGTCATCAGTCATGGCAAGAGGGGCCCCTCTAGGCTGGTGTCTGTGTTAGATATGTCTGATGCTCCACAACAGACCCGTGGGAGCAGGGTGACCTTCACGTCGGAAGGGAGTATTGTACTGAGTTGGCATCTGTACCAACAGGCCAGAGTAGAGATCCATCTGCATTGGAGTGTGAGAGCTAGCAGGAGGTGTTGAGCGGATTAAAAGCCTTAATGATCCAGTCAACCGTGAGAAAGTGGTCTCCGCACTGTCATCTTGCTTATGGCAAGCTGGCAGGTGCAGAGGGTATTAATGTCGAATTTCTAAAAACTTCTCTGTGGGAGGGGGCGGGAAACAGGCAAAAGAATGCTAGAAACTGTCAACTCACCCAGGAGCTGCCCTTTTAAGGTTGGCCAGTAGGATTCTGCCTGAAGCATGCACACCATCAATGTTCCAGAGAGCAGTGTGGTATCTATCCACATGACCCAAGTGAGACTGAGAACTACTCAGATTTCAGAGGTTCTTAAGGTGGTGCTTCAGGTTGTCATAGCACATATATCGGATGGATTGGAGGCCCAAAGTTTAATCAGGAAGGAACGAGCTGGATTTTGTTCCCCTCGGGCATGTGTGGGACACGTTGTTCCTTGTTATGAGAGTTTGCATCTTTTTAATACTCAGGGAGGGTGTGTGAGTCCACCTACATTGGATTCATTGATTTTTCTGAAAGGCTTTTATCTTGAGGCTTTTAACCTCGAGAAGAAGCTGGAAGCTATGGGAATACATGGCCAAATCTTGGATTTAATCAAGAGCTGTGGGCAGGATGGTGCCTAAACCTTGGCTCTTGCCAACCTTCTCCTAATTTTCTTGAGGTTTAGGTAAGCAATATGTGTCCCTCCAGGGAGAGAGTGCGCATTCCATTCCAACAAATATTCTGGAATTTCCATGCATCATTCAGTGGCTTGCAAGAGGTTCCTGGTACCTTCGAGCCACCTAGTGAGGGCTGAAACCTGCATTTGGTGAAGTCTAACAATTAGTAATGCCCCTTCCTTGGGGAGAAGATGAGCCGAGTTGGCTCCAAGGTGTGACATGCTTGACTATGGAATGTTGGAATTGAATTGACCATGGGTCAGGTGGTCACCATTTTGGCGAGTGCAGTGCCTTTTTTATAGAAACGGTGAAGAATGTTTATTGTTCACAAATAACCCATTTTAATACAATTTTGTTGATGTACCACAGCAATCTAAATGCTTCCAGAATAATTCTGTAAATAGCTAGCATTATATTACGCTGCCCTGCGTGGAGGGCGCTGTATAAGTGAATGTTGTTGTTGTTATGCTTGGAAATCAAAATATTTGAGTTTTGTACCTCCAGCTTATAGAAATGTATTATTTTTCAATAGGTCAGTGAACTTCCAGAGAAGTTGGATTCTTTCATAGCAGAGAGCAGTGAGAATCTGAGCATGGGCCAGAGACAGCTCTTGTGTATTGCGAGAGCTCTCCTCAGAAAATCCAAAATCATAATTCTGGATGAAGCTACAGCTTCCGTTGATATGGAAACTGACTCTGCACTCCAAATTGTAAGAAACCTTTCTTTTGCTGTATGCTTCCAACAATCCACGCTTGAAGACTGCACAATAAACGTGTACTGCCAAGCAAAGTGGCTATGCTTTTACCATCACAGTATTTGATTCTTACTGGATCAGTTAATAACATACTCACCTTTGAGTTAGCAGGTTGTGGATCAAATGGTCACTCATTTCATGGCTTTTGGTGGGATCTTGCTGTTTACAAAATGGCTACCACGTTTGCCTACAAATAAATCACTCTACAGCATTAATTACTGTGTAGTGCTTTAGGACATTTAGATGTTAAACACTGCAAAATAGCAAATTATTCTAATCATAAGAAGCCGTGTGAGTGCTAATAATCCGTGCTAATACAGAGTTTATTTTAATGTTTGGTATTTGTTTTCGTTCCCAGGTTATGAAAACTGCATTCAAAAACAGCACAGTGCTTATTATTGCTCATCGCATACAAACAATTATAGACTGTGAGAGAGTTATAGTTATGCATCAAGGGCAGATTGTAGAAGATGGAGATCCAAAGGTCTTACAAAACAATGATAGTTTTTTTGCTAAACTAGTCAAAGCAAGCAATTGATTGTTTATATCGCACAATACTTAAATGTTGCATGTTTTTAGTACTGTATAGTGGGAAATACTAGCAAGGGAATTACAGAAAAAACAGTATTCAGTGGATTTGAGAATTTTATTTTAAAAACAACACACTTATAGTTGTTCACAAAATCCAAATCCATTTGTGGAGATTTCAGTTGGTGCGTTTTGTGAAAGTAGCAGATTAAATTTCCCACTATAATATATAGTATTGTCTGTTGATGCCTTTCTTGTGCTTTTTAAATTTTTGATTAAAATGATAAAGCTCTCTTTATTCACAGAGTCTCTTAATGTGTGAAGGCATGTGGTTGAATGAATAAATTTAGTTACACATTTATATTTACAGCCAAACAACATTAATAAATCAGTTTCTCAACTTAAAGTTGAGAAATGATTGCTTGCCACTTTCGCATTACCAGCTGTAAGAAACAAATGAGAGACAGTTGTTATTGTTCATTTGGATCTGAACAAGGTTTGCCCTAAGCTCCTCTTTTTACCACAGTACAGTTTCTGTAAAAGGCGTAACAACGAGAATTTATGAGTGTTTGTTGGATGGCAAAAGGTCAATCAATTTGCATTTAGACAAGGAATATATTAATTATTTTTGTTAATGAAACTGAGAACAGAAAACTGGAATTAGATTGACTTTACTATTTCTCTTGAATGCAATAAAATAGTGGCAACAGTTTAGAAAATTGGGCAGATTTATAAAAATGTATGGAAATTATTAGAGGCAAACTTTGTACATGTTTTCATTTAAATAGATATTGTCTGCCACTTAATGTCTACTGAACAGGAAATTAAGCAAATCTCAAGGATTACGGTAAAGGAGGCCAGTAGGCAATGAAGTTAGTTGGGTGTAATTGAAATATGTGGAATGTATTAACTCTTGCTGCCGTAGTTGCCCATATGACTGAACCAGGAGCAAGGTTAGAAAATATGAGATGGTTCTTACTTCACTGCACCCCTTTAATGGGTATTTGTGGACTCTCACAGTGCAGTTTGAGTTGACCTTTCTACAGATATACTGGTTGTGTTTTGTGAGGAATCATTGGGATTGGGGTGGCCTCCCAAGGCTCTACTGGAATGTCACTGCCTATTTGTTTCCCACTCTACCTGAACAGATACTACATAGCTTCATAGAAATTATAATAAACAGTACAAGACCAGCTTCTTTGTGAATGAGAGAATGAGTAGAAAGTATACCATAATCATATGTTTTGGTATTCTCGCCCCAGAAATGTACCTGTAGGTTATTAAAGGACATTTTAACCTTGAAGGGCAAAAGGCCAGAGTCACTGGTATGTTCAGGTAATGCTACAGCAAGGGCGTATGGGCATCCCAGAAATTAAACCTAATTTTGTAATTCATTTCAATAATTTTTCCAAATGTGCTTGAGAAGCAGCATAGGAGAAATATTACCCTGTCCTAGATTCACTGGATAGGGCCTTTTTACACATCCTATTCAGTTTCAACTCTGTTTCAGTATTCTGGAAAATGACATCAAGAAACAATAGTGCTAATTCAGACTTGGTACAGCATGTTTTCAAAATTGTTCTTTAAAGTAGTCCAATTTGGGACATTTAGAAAGGGTTTTTCCAGCTAATGTTTTGCACTTGATGTGTGTATGATCATTTTGCATACATCACTTTCTTTGGAGAGCAGGGCTAGATGTTGGTATTGTGCTCATTTAGTTGAGATTATGAACAGTTGAAGTTTTTGTATCAGTTGGTGGCTTGTGTATTTGGAGTCCCTTGCCAAGTTATTTGTAAAGCAATCGTATTCAGATTTTGTATCACTCCCTGTAGCCATGATTATACAGAGGTGATTAGAGTATTCAGTACGTTAGATCCCAGATTATTCTATTACTTCACATTATAAAATACTGCCTTCACAGCGAAATATATGGGTAAGTACTGTGCTTCATTTAACATGATAAAAACTAGCGCAGAATTTGTTCTTCTGAAATGTATAAACTAATCAAAGTAATATCTCTGGTAAATTGAAGCAATTGCTACTCAAATACTTTCCCAAGTCTGAGCAAGGAATTGATATTCACTTGTGTCAGTGTTTCCAGGCTGTGCCATGGAATTGCCACCTTGCAATATGGAGCTGTTTTTTGGAGTGGTCTTTTTTTTATACTTTACATAATTTTGTTCTCTTCACATGTCTGGAAATTGTATATTGTCATTTATGTTCGGAATACAGTAACACCTGTAAAATTTCTAAATAAGGTTTAAAAAAAATTAAAGGGTGTACAATTTATAACTAATATCCTGCTTCCCACTCTGTGAACATTTCAATCAAACTTTTTTCAAAACACTTTGGAAAGGCCACAACGAGCAGAGATGGTAATCCTGACTAAACTGGTAAGTGAAAAAAATGTAATTGCTTCTTGTCCAACCTTTGAGACAAAATGTAATAATAATAATAATAATCCTTGCATTTGATATAGCGCTTTTCACGTCGGGAGGACGTCCCAAAGCGCTTCACAGAACACACTGTAAAGTGAATTGACTGTATATTTGTGGGCGAACGCGGCAGCAGTTGCGCACAGCAATGTCCCACAAACAGTCGTAGATTGAAAATGACCAATTTATTATTGTTTTTGGTTTTGGAGGGATTATTATTAGGCGTGTGCAGTAAGGAAACTTGCCCAAGGTTTCGCCCTCTGCCTGGAATTGAACTCAGGTCTCTCACTTGCAAAGCGAGTGCCCTAACCACTGAGCTACAGGACACCACGTACAATACTTAAAAGGGAAATCCAGAAGCACATAAAGAAACATACTACATAAGTGAATCAATTGATTTTTATTGTACTATATCTTGCAGTGTGTCATTCTTAATTGTGCCTAAAACAAAGGATCTGTTGTACAAAAGCAAACCAAAGATATGCAGTTTGGAGCAAAAATAATAGGAATGTCAGCACTGTAAATATGGCCATTTGAAAATAATAGTGCCCAATTCCAGAGTTCAATGGAATATCTGATTATTGACACATTTCTGCACCTGTCTTCTGCTTGCGGTGGCTGCTGAGGTACATACATAGGTAAGCTTGGCAAAACAGAGCTTGAATTATTTCACTAATCATTTTCCAGACAATATAAAACAGCGAACCTATCTATAACTATTTTTTCCAAGTGTTCCCCAAATTAGAAAAAATATCAGCAGAGATGTGTGGAACCAGTTAGGTTGACAGATAACTTTTGGGCTGTTCAGCAACTGTTGTATTGTGGCATTTCCGACATATCTGCATTAAATCTTGCAAATTTTCAAGCCTGAGCGTTCAGATTCCCAATGGTTTTATCTATAGATCATTGTTACAGTAAAGGGAAGGCATTGTTACAATATTTGATCTGCTTTTAAATGCATGTATGTATTGAACTGATATTAGTGCAATCACTAAGACTGCTTCAGAGATTTAGATACCAATTAGTTATGCTGTAAATCAATTTTAAAACAAAATTAAATTACCTCCATGTTTTTTGTCAGCAAAACTTATTTGCACTATTCTCTTCCCATACTGCTATGCATTGTTTTGCCTGGCCTTAACTGTTTTTGATGTACCTTCCCAACTGAATAATGCTGCAAGTTTCTCCGTAATGGTTTTCAAAAAGATTACTAAGCCATACTTGCCTTTCTCCAGTTCAACAGATGAATTTAGTTTTGGAAGGATGAAATGCCTGGAGGGAAACTATCAGACAATTCCTCCATTAATGGAGACCTGCCAACAATTTGTACTTGTTTCTGCATATCAGCAATAACAGGCTCACATCCTGAGGATGAGCCCTAATAACATCCTATATCCTGCTCTGAAACATTTTCCCACTGAATTTTGAGCTAACTGCTCTAAAATATTCTATTATTTTGATTGTCATGATATATTCTATCCTCCAGCACCCCTTCAGAGTTTATGTAGTAACTAAAATATTAGGTAAATACTGTCCTATTTCCTCTCTGACATCTGAGGTTTTTGTGTGTACCCACCAGGCCCAGGTACCAAGTCATTTAATTTGGTTTCTTCATAAAATATACTGACATTTACTTGTGTGAAAGATTTCTGAGGCCAGGCAAAATGAATGGATCTGGAATTTGACCACAGTGTTAATCTGTGAAAGGTAACAAAACATCTTTTGTAATTTCCCAGTTCTCTAATCTGTCTTCCCAATTTATTATCTAATAAATTGCATAAATTTAGCCTTTCAGATACTATGAACATAGATAGGATTGTTGCATCCCTCCTACTGTTCCTCTATAATTTCCTATCTTCCTTTTAAACTCGAATATTCTGAGGATTTGGGGAACTGCAGAATTTTCCAATTTAAAGTTTACTGGCACAGAAGCAATATCAACATTGAGAAACCAGAGTGTAATTTTCAGTTCTTAAATGCATTCCAATGAAGACTTTTGACACTTTATTGCACTTCTGTATACATCAATATACATTTAATATTTTTGTAAGGTGCAGGGTAATATGAAATCCTGACCAAACAGCTTAGTTTGGCAAACGTAGTTATATTTTTTGGGTTGAACCAATCCCACATACGATACACGTTCAACAATTTTTTTCAAACGTCAAAACATTTAACAGATAGTTCGACAATTTAAATATCTTCAGTTTTCTGGTCTTTTCTTCAGTTTTTGTAACTTTTCTTGACGTATAGTATCTGCTTCTAAGCCAGATATTTCCCTCAGTCTATGTATGAATGCATATGGTGCCCCATTGATGGAGTCGTGGTAGGCAAATGCTGCATAAACAAAAACGAGTATAAATTAATCAGTTCATTGAGCACAAATTCTGAGAAGACTTGTATAATTTAGCTGCACTGACACTTAGCAGTGTAATTAAGGCAGGAATGGAAAAATATTTGGAAGGTAGTGTTCAAATGGGAGTCTGGTTTCAGTTAATAAATAAAAGATCTGCATATATTCTGAATGACTGAAATCTTGAGAAAGAAAGGATGGGATTAGCAGGCAACTGACAATAATAAGGCTGTAATAATGGGATAATTTAACTATCCCAAGGTTGATAAGGCAAATATTTGTGATCAAGTTAGGAGAAAAGTTTTTAGAATGAAACAGCAAAGGTTAAGAGGGAAAACCTAAAGATATCTTGAAAATACTGAAAGGTTTTGACAGGATAAATAGTGAAAACTTAATCTCAATATGGTATAAACTCAGGCTGACCTACAGCTCTCCAACGCCTTGGGATGTCCTTCCAATGTGAAATGTGCTATATAAATGCAATTTGTTGTTGTTGCCATTCAAAGAATTAAGGGGGAGGGAGCATTGGAAGAAGTTGCTCCTTTTTGGGGTGGGGGGAGAGATGTGGTCTGATTGGTTTTAAGGTTTGGGTGAATTTTTTAGCTGCAAGTTAAAAAATGATAGAAGGTATTAAATACAATTAATGGAGGTCTTAAATTGAAATATCACCACATCATGCATTATATCAATACATCATTTGATGTTTGGCTTACGTTTGTGATGAGGTGATAGTATGGTGTAGAATCCATTATGCATCTTCGGGCTAAGTGAGGAAAATAAACATTGAAATTATGCACAGCTAAAGAGAAAAATTAAATCAGCTAAAACAGTAGTGTCTTGAAATTAATGATTACCATCAATTATATAAACTTTTCAACGAGCAGTAATGAGAAAGTTTATGCACGTTCTCTCAAGTTAAATGAAAAGCTGCTGAGTAACTTCTATGAATTCTATCATTTAATTAATTCTTGAAACAATTTTAAATGTAACCAGTGGACTTTAAAACAACAAATGCATAATTACATTTGTATAGCGCCTTTCACATTGGGAGGACATCCCAAGGCGCTGGACAATCAGTGTTTCAGTCCCGAGCTGGGGGTCAGGATTGGGGAGAGTGGAGGGCAGGGAGGAAACAGTGTGATCAAAGCCATGGTCGAAGAGGAAGGTCTTGAAGGAGGTAAGAGAGGGCCGGGGCGGAGGGCCTGAGGAATGGAGTTGAGTGGCTGAAGGACCACTGCCAATGGTGGGGCGGGCGAGTTGGGGGACGTGAAGCAAGCTGGAGCCTGCTGAGTGGAGGGAGCACGCACGACGGTAGGGGTTAGGAAGTCGCAGAGGTAGGGGGGAGCAAGGCCATGGTGGGCTTTGAAGGTGAGGACCAGGATCTTGAACTGTATCCTCTATGTGATGGGAAGCCAGTAGAGTCGGGCGAGGATGGGGTTGATAGGATCACGGAGCCTGGTGCAGGAGAGGACGCGGGTTGCAGAGTTTTGGATGATCCACAGCCTATGGAGGGAGGAGTTGGAGAGGCCGACAAGCAGGGAGTTTGCATAGTCAAGCTTGGATGTTATGAATGCGTGTATGAGGATCCCAGCGGCCTGTGGTTTAAGACAGTAAAAGTAGATTCATTGTAGACACTTCCCATCCAATGAAAAGAAAATACGCCTTGCCAGTGGAATCCCACTTGGTAATGGTTCTGTGGATTATTCTTCCTCTAAGCTTGCTCCAATTGAGGAATACACATTCTGTTATTTCCTCCAAAAGTCTATTAAATCACCAGAACACAGCTGCCTTTTATAAATGCATTAAATTATTATCAAGCTGAGCTTGGTTAATCCATTCCTTTCAAAGTGTTAAATTTGATCTCTTATTAATGGACCTTTAAATGTTTACCCCCCAACAAGGCAGGGCCTTACATGAGCAACCCCAAGTCTTCTAGCAGAATTTATTTCTAGCAGAAATGTTATTTTTTCTCTTTAAAAGCCATCTAAGGTACTATACTACAATAAATCATACCACAACTTTTCTCCATGAATGTGGAATGGTTCTCTATCGTTATGAGCTGAGGTAGAAGGAAATAAACTTGCTGCCATACAGGTCAAGCCTTCTCCAATCCCAGGTCTGTAATATCAAAGTAGTGATAATTTTATTTTTAAACTTGTACCCCACTAGGTAAAGAAAAATAAATTAACATTCATGTATGCCAGTGGTTCTCAAATCATGGGCCCCACTAATGAAGCAGGAGCCTTGCTGAGGTAAAATGTACACAAACTTCTGAAATGTCATGCCAGTATCAAAGGACCACCAATGTAAATGTAATTTTCCACATTTACCTCAGGGCTCTCTACTTTGTCCACTCTTCTTTTACGTGCTATCTTTGGCAAAATCATTCATATTCACATGATTCTCTCTCATTAGTTAGCTCATGATACCAAACATTACTGCTCCACCAACCCACTTGATTCAAAGTCTGCTCCTCTTCTGTACATAACTTTCTGCTGCAGAATATCAACAAGACTAAAGCCAACTTTATTTCTCGCTGGCATGCCTCTGATTTCATTAGTCCAACCATTTGGGGGACTGTTGGCGAGAACACTGGGAGAAACTGCCTGCTTTCAGATAGTGTCATAGAACCTTTGTGTCCACCTGAATAGGTCGACAACGCCTCAGTTTAACATCTCACCCAACAATGGCACCTCAAAATACAGCTTACCCCAGCATGGCTGGTGCCAGTTTAGCTTATGAGTTTTGACTTGGGGCTTGAACCCACAACCTGAACTCTTCAGTACAAAATACTGTCTTCATTATAAAATAGTGTGTGGAAAGGAAAGGAACACCTAACATACACTCGAAAAAATAGGTTGATGGTAAGAAAAGAAAATTGCTTTTAAAATAGAAACCTTCCCTTACCTCAAAGTCAATGTTTCCGATGTAGCATATGTGGATTCTTTGCTAAATAATCGATGAATATTTTTAGCTTTAAACCCATAAATTCCACGTGGTTGCGTCCTTACTGGTATTCTACCTTTTTCATCGCATCGTTTCAGCTCAGAGGCAAAAACTGCAAACAAAAGAAAAGGTCTTGGTACATTAAATTGGTAAGTATATACACTGTAATTTCTAGATGTTGTTTGGTCAACAAAATAAATCCACCAATCTGAGAAAAATAAACACTCAGCAGTCGTTTTTACATACACACAAACACAAAGAGCCACAGGATAATTTTTAAACTTCACTAACGTACACAAATCACTGCAAGAAGCGAAGTTTATAATACAGCTGACAATCCACATGAATCTGCATTATAAAAATATATACACATGGTAAAGTTGAGCCAAAAGCAAGTCTTTGAGTACCTCAAATTCACGTTAGCTTTATTCGAGCTATGGCAGCATAAACTACTGTATTTGTTCCCGAGCGATAAAATCCCAATGTATAAGCAACCACAAAAGCAGGAAGTGCATGATGACTGGTGTGAATAAAGGTGGAAATTATTTGTTTTCATGTTGCTGATCAAGAGAAACAATTTCACTTTCCAAATTATTTATTGATTTTTGGCAAACTGGTTATTTTTGTAGCTCATTTCTGTGAGGTAGTTTATGTGTTATGTTGCTCAATATCACCATCTCTTGCTATGAGAAACTGTATTTTGAAGTCTGGCACTGTATATAAAATTAAGTGCACAAATAAATATTTAACACATTTTTAGAGATAAATTATAAATAGGTTGAGCATCGTTCATAGAAATTCTCCAGTGTAACTTTTTATAAAGGTTGGGGAAACTGTTCAAAATTGTTAAAAGAATGTGTCCAGTTAAACTAAACAGTACCGTTTAAAATGGAGCAATTTTGTAAAAAAAAGTTATAAATTTATTGAAGTAAATAATTGGACCGTGGCATACCATAAATCTCACTCTCTTCCAGTGGTGCATAAAATGGCACTGACTGAGAACAATACTTTCAAAGCAGGTTCAGCATTTTTGCAGGACAATTCAGGACAGACTCAAGGAAGCATTTTCCTTTACACAGAGGATAATTAATCACTGGTCAGGGTGCTTGACTCTTTTGACAAACAGCCTGATGCTGTAATGGGAAAACAATAGGATAGGTATTCTGGAAGAATGAGATCAAATGGGCTAAGCCACTTGCCCCAAGTAACTTCAACGGAAGAAGGTGAGATTGCACCAACAACTTGCACTTACATAGCACCTTTCATGTAGGATGAACATCTTGAAGCACTTCACAGAGATGATTGGGAGCATCAAGCAGGGAAGAGAGGAAGAAGAATTTAAAGGTGTTAACTGGAGGCCAGAGATAGATTAACTAGAAACGTTTTTTTAAAAAGAGTTTTTTTAAAGCAGGAAGAGCAGGCGTAAGATGAAGGCTTTTTAGGAGAAAGTTCCAGAGAGCCGCTTTGACTAGTGATGGCGAGACAGGGAATGAGGGACAAACAAGAGACCAGAGAGCAGAAACCAGACCAGGCTTATTTGGTCAGCTATTTAGTAGCACAATAATGAAACAAGTGAACTTCACTGACATAAATATACAACTTGTTTTTTGTCCTTGCATCCAAATTTATGTACTGTTAAATAGCAAGAATACCACAAGAGTTATATTCAGACAGAATGTTTTTAATCATCAGTTGTCTGAAAAGCAGAAACCCAGCACCATATTTGAGTATCCAAACCAAACTTGAGATTTCCATATATGTATACAAATTCTGTTTGCAATGGATTGCACACTCTTTCTCTAAAAATAATACAACCTAGGTTTGGCTGTTGGGGTGCTGCTGGAATTTAACCACCAAGAAACGCACAGCTTGCCAATGAAAACACTGTCTGGCAAGTTTCGCATTGCTTGGTCAACTACGGCCGCCCTTTTCGCTATACATATAATGTGTAAAATACTTTGTTCAAATGATCAAAAATAACAAGTTGAACTTTCAAATGACATCTTTCAAATTCGGGAAATGAATCAGGTTGATGCTATACTACCCTCTACTGCCCGAATCCAATGTTGCAGATTGGAAAGCAAACAGATTAGCAACATGAAAGATTAGGGAAATTGTGTGACAAAAGATGAAAATCCCACTTTAGAATTAGTTAGTAAAATAAGAGGATTTGTGACCAAACTGAGTTAACTTTGAGACAGTAATCCAAGACATCTCGACAAGAGGTCACGCTATTTTTGAGACAATGCTATGAACAAATTAGCTGCTGCCTTTGCCTACAATACATAGTCACCGGACTTAATAGTAAAATTTTGTGTAGTACTACGAGATATCTCAATAACTTGATTATGCATTATATCTAATGTAAAGATTATTATAATAAGATTGGTTCATAGGTATGTGGGCTGGCATGCAAGCGGTGTGGAGGGATACACAGTGCAAATACATTATAACCAATTTGTACTACATAGAAGGAATTTATAATAGGGCTGCATCGTAATATTTAATGTTTAACATGGTAGAAAATCTATAACGTCACACAAACTGGAGCTCAGGAGAGAAAATGTGAACAGATACTTCAAAATAAGTCTCTCAGCTAAAGTGCACAAATTGGTCAAATTTAGCAACACCTAACATTATAAATCCTTGCGTTTGATATAGCGCCTTATCGCGTCTTCAAGACGTCTCAAAACGCTTCACAGAATATACTGTAAAGTGTAGTGACTGTGTGTTTTGTGGGCAAAATGCAGCAGCTATTGCGCACAGTGGTATCCCACAAGCAGTCGTGGATTGAGTGACCAAATTACTTATCTTTTGGGGGAATTCTATATAGAACTTTACAAGGATTAGCAAACAAACCTAGATTTTAAAAAACTGGAAAGATGTATTGCAAACAGAATATAATTGGTTTAAATGTTAACTTTGATTTTACCCTTATCTCCACCAAGTATCACACCATTTTTTCTGTTCCAGTCAAATGGAAACCGAGCATCTGAGAGATCTTCAGATAACGTTCGATAAATACATTCATCCTTAGAGCTTTGCCTTCTCCATTCTTGCTCTTCTTTCAAACTGGAAAATGAAGCAAACACCTGTTTTATTAACACAAATGTTAATTACCTGGCATAGGAGGGGATGGCACTTTGTGTTTGGAGGAAGTTTTCATATTTGATGAATGAATAACTTAATTATGGGTAATCTTTACTATTTTTTCCCTTCTCAAAATCCTCCACATTGCACTACCAATGTAGTATCTTCCTCAAGATAGAAGGAAAGTATGAAAACATCAAAATTCCAGTGGTCAAGAGTGACCAATGAAAGGCGGGTGTTTGAAGGCACGGTTGAAGAGGAGGGTCTTGAGATGGGTCTTGAAGGAGGCAAGGGAGGGGGCGAGGAGAAGGGACTGTGGGATGGAGTTCCAGAGGGTAGGGGCAGAGTGGCAGAAGGCCCGGCCACCAATGGCTGGAGCCCGCTGATGGGAGGGGGCAGACAGATTGGTAGGGGGTTAGGAGGTTGCAGAGGTAGGGGGGAGCAAGGGCTTTGAAGGTGATCTTGAACTGTGTCCTCTGTGTGATGGGAAGCCAGTGGATTCGGGCGAGGATGGGGGAGCCTGGTGCGGGAGAGGATACAGGCTGCAGAGTTCTGGATGATTTGCAACCTATGGTGGGAGGAGTTGGGGAGGCTGACAAGCAGTGAATTTGCTTAGGATGTTATGAAATGCAGGTATGAGGGTTTTGGCAGCCTGCAATGTGAGACAGTGGCGGAGCCGGGCGATGTTGCGGAGGTATGGAAGGCAGAGGCGGGACATGGCACGGATATGGAGTAGAAAGGATAGTTGAGGCTCGAACAAGACGTCAAGGATCTGGACTGGCTTAGTAAAGTGGAGTGTGCATCCTTTGGATGGTGATGCTATCAATGCCTGAGGTGTGGATGTCCTGACTGGAGCCAATCAAGAGAACCTCGTTCTTGTTGACGTTCATCTGTAGAAAGTTGGCTCTCATCCAGGACTTGATGTCTGACAGACATTCTGTCAGAACATCAGTGGTCCTGTAGTCAAGGATGGAGGCAGAGAGGTAGAATCGTGTGTCATCCGCATTCGTTTGGAAATTGACCCCATGTCTGCAGATGATGGACTGAGGAACTCCGCATGAGACGGTGCGGGGGCTAGAGAAGGAGTTGTCTGTGGAGATGAAGTGGAGAGCATGTGAGAGATAGGATCTGATCATTCACGGACAGAACCATGAAGGTTGAGGTGAGAGAGGAGATGGAGGAGGATAAAGTGGTTAGCGGTATCGAAGGCAACAGAGAGGTCAAGGAGGACGAGGAGGCAGAGGAAGTTTTGGTCACAGATGGACAAAATGTAATTTGTCATTTTGACCAAACTGTTTCTGTGCTGTGGGCGGCACGGAAACCCGATTTGTGAAGGGAGAGGAAGGAGTTATCAGTTGTATATAAATTATTAATATAAGTTGCATAAAAATAACTTGAAAACTGGAGGTTTGTGTGAAATAAAAGGGCTTGAAAAAAGCTTGTATACATTGACAGCACAGATCTATTTATAATATTTGGCACTACACGGCAAATCTGATGAATTCACTTCTTTCAATGTTGTGGTACTAAATAGAAGAAATGCACAAGCATCCATTTTACCATTTATAGATTGTTGCAAACCTTCTCCCCCACATAGTTAAGTAGATTGTCACCATGTCCCTAATAAACATCACACTTAGATGTTGAATGCGTTGTTCAGTTAAAAAGGTACTTTGAAATGTTTCCATTGTAATACTTACCCTCTTACAAAACATGAAGAGTCTGCCAACTTCATCTCTGTCACTTGTGACTCTATATAAAAAAAGGTATAACATGCTCTAATTTTTTTCCTGATAGTTTCATAGTTAGTACAATTACCACCATTCGGCTGAATAGTGTTCTACTCAAATATATTCTATAGTACTGGTGTGAACAAAGGGTTCACTTTGTGTTTTTTAAAGTTCACACGATTCGGAGAGCAAAAGAAAGAAGCCTTCAACAGGAGACTGTGTGTTTTAGTTAATTTATTCCTATCAAGCAAAGAAAATCATTAAAATGTAGGTGTGTAGATCAAAGTTGGCAGTAACGTGCCATTTGATCACCCAAGAACCAATTATTGCCATACTGTGCAATCCCACTGATCATTTTGGGACTGGGTACACTGGAAAATAATGATTTGAGATTGGAGACAATCTACTCATATAAATATGCCAGTTGAATTTCTTTAGTTTCTAAAAATCCTTAATTCAGGGAAGCATCTTCACAAGACCACAAACAAGGTGCAAATGAAGAAGGCCCTTTGGTCCATTTGATCCCATTTTTCCAGAATACCCACCTATTGTTCTCCCATTATATTATCAAGCTTTTTCTTAAATTATGAGTTCCGCATTCCACTTATTTCCATTTCTGTGCTAATAAATAGAAGGAATGCACAAACATCCATTTTACCACTGATGGATTGTAACAAAACTTCTATTATATTAACGGAACAGCTTTATCTCTTTACACATGCAAAAGTCCAGTTTTACTTGATAAACTTAAAGCAAATAATAACTGTGACTTTCATATGAAGAAAATGTCACTAAAAGTGAGAGTACAAAAAAATACAAATTGAGCAGGACCTAAGTACTAAGAGAAAATACGGTATATTTTGACAAATATGTAGCAATCATTATCAGGCATATCCAAAAGTGGAGAGAAAAGGCATCCTGGAGCACAAAGGGCATTGAAGATTCTCGTTACACCAAGCTGGTCAGCAGGTGATGCAGATGTTCAAAATGGAACATTTCCAGTCCTCTTGCAGTAGGTTCCCCTTTACAGCAACGCTTGACACATTCTTAGGACTACAACTAGCATTTGTTTTCACAGAAACAAATTAGGTGTATTGACTCAAGTTGCATTACACAATAAGGAGATTGAGGTTCAAATCCTAGCATTGACTAATAATTAGATCCAGGCGTCCCAGGCTTATAAGTCGTTAAGCTAATAGAAGAGCATAATCAAAATAAATAAGTCACTTGTGATTTAAATTCCAATTTTATTTCATCACTCCCACCAGTTGACTAGAAATTAGTATTGGTGAAGGCCATAAAATGGGCAGAACTAAATGTTCGGTGAGCTCCGTGTCATCCTTGTCAGGAGGTAGGAAAAAAAGAGTGAAATATGGAGGAAAACTGACAGGACAGTCTCACCCTGTGGAAGTTCGCCTATCGGCCAATCACAGAGCAGCATTGATGGCAGCCGTGAAACAGCCTTTGACCCAGAGAATCTCACCCTCCCACCAAGTGAGGGAGGAAGTGGGGTGGCCGGAGACAGCGGTGGAAGACCTAAACAGTGGGGGAAAAAATAAAATATAAAGTTAAAAAACAATCACATCAGGTGTCCGTACACATGTCTAAAACACGAATCCCTCATACTTATAAAAATAAAATGTGGACATTATTAGATGTGTTAAAATTATTGATCAAACTAAAAGGAACAGTCCACGTGTGTTACTCAAAATTTTAGGAATTCCAATGGATTTCTTGTAACTTCCAGTTTTAAATCTAAATATATATTGGCATTAGTACTGTGTTACCTCTTTCCCAATGCACATTTTCAAGAATTGGCCTCATTGCTTTCACTCATATTGTATATACACTAAAATTGTGACATTTGAAATTTTCTCATTTCATTCCCCATACAGGGCATATCACTAGTGATCAAGTAAGATAAAAGTTCCCTCTCCATAAAATTATACAGAATTATACAGCACAGAAACAGGCCATTCAGTCCAACTAGTTTATGCTTTTAGCCAATGTTTATGCACAAGAGTCTACCCCTCCTATTCTTTATTCCCTTCTCCCTCATGGATGCATCAAGCTGGGGTCACTCTTTTCTTAACCCAGAATAATAAGTCTGTATAGGCCCTCCCATTGCACTGAAGGCAGATAGCTGTTGAATAGCTGCTGAGGAAACTCTGAGGCTTGGGACAATAACTGCTGGTAGGGGTTCGCTGGAGTCCAGGTTTGTGAACACATATAACCAGGGCTTGGTGTCCTCGGTTGGTATGTAGAGAGGTAAGCAGTTGCTGATCAAGCTCCTCATCTATGACTGGTAGAATCGTCGCTCAATGGAAAGGAATATGTGTCCGAGCTGAGGGCAGAAGAAAGTAGCAATGTGCTGGTCACCAGGAAGCTCACAGGGAATTCCTGTTACCCGCTATCCACTAGGGCTCATGCGTAGGCAGCATATATATTTGGAACTCTCAGTCTGGTTTGGATACTCTTAAGCATAACAGTGGTTTCTGCTGACCAAAAACCCCATACACTATTTAAGGAATATCCCACCATGCAGTCAGTGTTTATGGTGAAAGGCACTGTGCTTTGAGAGTTGGCAGTGGATTAAATTTCATGACAGATACATTGAGAAAGGAGGAAAAGCATAGTTAACCCAAATTATATTAATAATTTTAATTAGAAAGCGAAAGAAATTCATTGAACTTTGATGTATATTCTATTAATTTAATGACTGATTGGATAGCAAACCTGAAGTATTCCTTCGGTGTACTTTAGTGTCTTTAATAAATACTGTACATTTTATACTAAAGATAAGTTTCAGGGAATTCCACCCCACCAACTATAGGTTGACTTTATCATGTCAGTAAGAAGCATAGTAAACTAACAGACAAGCTAAGCAAAAGTCTAAACATTTATTTTGGGAGATTGCAGAATGTTAAGTCTACTCTATGGAGCTCGCTCAGCATTTGTTCCATGTTTTGGGAGACAGGGAAAGAGGTATTGAACCTGAAGCAGTGAATCCTTTTATAACTGTAAAGGGAGTTAATAGACCCAATACATTTGTGAGCAAAATTGTGGAGTTTGGCTGAAATTGTGTTTCAATTTAGGTTTAGCTGGCCAAATTGAAATAACTTCAAGAATCCCTGAACTATATAAACAATATGTATATTTTCCCCAGCACAGCCCAGCCCGCCCCACCATCGGCGGCTGGATCTTCAGCTTCTCTGCCCCCGCCCTTTGAAACTCCATCCCCCAGTCCCTTTGTCTTGCTCCCTCCCTCGCCTCCTTCAAAGTACGTCACAAGACTCTCCTCTTTAACCATGCACTTAGCCATCCTCCTACACTTACCCTCCCTTCTCTCCACCACCCCGATCCCAACCCTCTGGTCAGGTCCCTGAATGTCCAGCGCCTTGGGACATCCTCCCGACGTGAAAGGCATTTTAATTAATTAAATAATTTGCTGCTGTTGTTTCAGGAAGGGGAAAACTTCAGGTAAGTTTATCCAGAACCCCCTAGTTTCAAAGTTTGTGTATATTGGGTCAGTATAGGCTTATCTGTGATACCCAGAGACCACATAACCTGGCAAACTCACTGTTTAGAGCTAACATATTCACTTGGGTGAGGTGCCAAAACAGCACCAATGGAACTACATCAGTGAAAGTAAAAAGTGTTTAAATATTTTTAGGAGAGGAGAAAAATTTGCAAACATAATATTCTAAGCTCTGAGGGAAAATACCAGTGTTGGATCAACTTTTATAATGGTATGCTTTTATAGATTTATGAAATGCTAAATATTATGTTTTTTTCAATGAAAAAATATTACAGGCTAAGTAATAAAATCTATGCTGATTATTTTTACACAGCAACATCTTGATGTCATGATCAATAACCCACTTTTATTCAGATGTAAATTTTTTTCATAGAAATATTTTTGTTTCTACCCAAAGTCCTAACAGCTAAAACTGGTTTTAAGAAAATCTAATTTCAAAGAAGCAACACAGACAAGGATAATTTGTGAAAGTATCCTGTAAAGGCATGACACTATCTAAAAGATCTGGGCTTTTATTTTAACAAATCCCATCATTTCCAGTAATTGTTCTCCTCTCTCCCCTTACCACCAGCAATTTTGCCTATTTGTCACAGTCACCTTAAAACTTGTATTCCATGATTTGTTGCCTCTAAAACATTTAAAATAATCTCAATTCTCAGATGTTACAAGATTCCTTTCAGGAATAAGGATGAGGCATCTCATCTCTGAATCCTTTTTCCAATAGTGAGGAAGCAAGTATTTAGTTCTGACATAATCTGAGCATAAAGAATTAAAACATTTGTCAAAGTTGTCTGCATGCATGCATGGAAACAAGGGTCGCTCTTCAATTTCCATTGTACATAATGATCTGAAAGTGAGGAACTACAATGAAAAGCGAAAGATTGGAGTATTGAGAGCAGTAGGGAGATGTAGTTCTAGACTCAATGTTATCACGCATGTGGGATTCCTGACCTCCCCACTCCCGCCATTACACCCGCTAAATGAAGGCTTACAGAAAATCTACCATTGCCAGATTGTACCCACCTGCAGAAACTCTACGAGTAAGGCCTGGGGAGACTTGTGCTACAAATTCTCTCTCCCTGTGGGGATGCACAAAAGGCCAAAATCAAGAACCTGTGTCCTACCATAATGCAGAGCAGTGCATTGGTTCATCCTTGGATCAAGAAGCATGTAACATATTCTCCAGATCACACAGGTGATCAATACAATAACATGAATTCATAATAGTAACATACTAACGGTTTCAGGCAGGAGTAGACATTGATCCATCTATCTGACATACTCGCCAAAAAAAATTAATGACACATGTATGACTTCATCTAATCACCCTGAAATATTTTAATTTCTAGAAATTCCTTTTTTGAAACCTTGTATAGTTCATTGTGCTTACAGCTTGTTCCACTTGCTGATCAACCTTTTACAAAAAACAAAAAATCGCCCACATTTCCAATCTGTTTTTGCTGTCATGGTTTTAAAGTTAGTTACATAGGGGGCTGGCATCCAACATTTAGTCTGTTGCTCCTAGTTTTCCCCCATTGGCTGTAAATAATTTTATTTCCCATCTCTACTGAGCACTGTTGTCATAATATTCCAGTATGCCCATCAATATCAACTGATCCCAACAGCAGAGTAGTCACATGGTGTACCATTTATTGCTTTCAGGGTGCAAAATTAATCATCCTTGCATTTGATATAGTGCCTATCACATTGTCGAGACATCTCAAAGTGCTTCATGTATAAGCTGTGAAGTGGTTTGACTGTATATTTTGTGGCAGCCAGTTGCGCATAACAATGTCCCACAAATAGCCATGTTTGTGACCAATTTTATTTGGGGGATTTGTTGGCCAGGAGACAGGGGAAACTCCCTTCTTTTTCGAATAATGTCATGGGATCTTTAATGTCCACCTAAACAGGCAGATGGTTTAATGCCTCATCCAAAGGATGCACCTTCATCCGATGTGCACCCCAGTAATGAATTGGAGTGTCAGTTTAATAATAATAATAATCCTTGCATTTGATATAGTGCTTTTCATGTCTTCCAGAAGTCTCAAAGCGCTTCACAGAATATACTGTAAAGTGAATTGACTGCACGTTTTGTGGGCGAAATGCAGCAGTCAAATTGGGCCCAGCAGTGTCCCACAAATTGTCGTGGATTGAAGTAACCAATTTATTATTGGGTTGTTTTTTCTTGAGAGATCACTATTAGGCATGTGGATTGAGGAAACTTACCCAAGGTTTCACCCTGCCGGGAATCGAACCCAGGTCTCTCGCTTGAGAGGCGAGTTCTCTAACCACTGAGCTACAGGACTCCATAGTTTAGACTATGTGTTTCAAAGTCCCAACATTGAGATTGAACCCATAACCTTCTGACTCAAAGGTGAGAGAGCTACCACTGAGTCAGCTTGCCATGCGTACTTACAGAGGGTCAGTTATTTTACATGAGCCCCAAAATGTACAGCACAAATTTTGGAAAGCATCAAAAAGTGAGAAGGAAAACTTTAGTAAAACAATTGCATGCTGATTAGGATAACAACAATTTGAATCAATATTGCATATTCACATCAAATCATTCACTTAAAACATTTGCAAAAAAGTAAAATTAATTAGAAACTAAGTGAATGTTATTTATAATGATAATAATCCTTGCTTTGATATGTTCAGGTGGATATTAAAGATCCCATGGCACTATTCGAAAAGAAAAGGGAGTTTCGCCCAGTGTCCTGCCCAACAATCTCCAAATAAAATTGTTCATTCACTTCATGGCTGTTTGCTATGTGCAAATTGGCTGCCGCATTCACCCACAAAACACACAGTCACTTCATTTTACAGTATACCCTGTGAAGTTCTTTAGGCTATCCTCCCAACATGGAAGGCACCATACCAAATATAAGGATTATTATTAATTATTATTATTAAATGAGATTTCTACACGTGCTGAGCACACATTATGTTAATAATGGTTGAGCGTAGAAGGGGGAGAGGCTGTAGGTTCAAAGATGCTCGATACACATCTGGTGGTGAACTATGATGCCGGTTTTACTCCATCTGTTCTTGAGCGCCCGGGTTTGGGATTTAAGGGAGTGGCTGTAGCTGTTCTACCAGGTCTGAAAACGTGTATCTACAGTGCCAAGTATCAACTATTAAATATTGACCAGATTAGCAAGCAATATATCAGTTATTCTTCCCTAACAGTAATTAACATATAGCAAGATGTATCTCTATTTTTGTACAATTCCCATATTAGGCTTGATGACGCGCAAAAGATAAACACAATTCTTTGCATTCCCTCATTATAAATTGTTTGGAAATGGGAACAAAAACAAAGTTGTCTGTCAATAACAAATAGAAAAACAATCGAAGTGACAATGCAAACAAAACGGAGCAAGCAGACCAAATACAAAATAATTTAAATTGATAGAGAGCTTGAACTGACAAGTCATAGGTATATAGTTATATGGATTAATGAAAGGACTGGAGAAGGAGAATAGGCAATGGAAATATATTATTGGTGGAGAATTTGCTGAAACCATCAATCAGTACAGCAGCAGTATACATAGTAAATAAAATCCCACCATTTCTCATCAACATACTGCTGTAGAGACATCCAGCAACAAGAGTGGACACAACAGAATGAAACTCAATTCATACCGAGAATTAAGCATTCAAGAAAAAAAAGAGGCTACAAAAACTGGAACATATGTTTACACTGAGGAAAAATGCAGAGGTATCTTATTGAATGTTTCAAGATTCTAATTAGTACATTGAAGCCAAATAATATACTTGATAAAACCTCTTCCAAAAGTCCTAAATATTTCTAGAGAAGATAAATATTGAGTCCTGAATATGTCTATGTCCTAAACTCTCACAAACAAAGATTTGTTAATATGTATCCACATATTTGTTCATGTGTGTCAGTTTTGCTCAGTTAGCTATACTTTCATTTTTGGAACAGAATGTGAATGGTTAAAGCCCACATCAAAGGTGAAGATACTCAACTGGAAGAGGGCTAATTTCTGTGAGTTAAAAAGGGACATAGCCAAGGTGAACCGGAAGGAAAGATTGGCAGGTAAAACAGCTAACGAGCAACGGGAAACTTTCAAGGAGAAGATACAAACCTGCTAAGAGTTTTTCAATGAAGTAACGGAGAGGGTGGATGAAGGTAGTGCAGTTGATGTAGTTTATATGGATTTTGAAAAGGCGTTTGATAAAATGACACATAAGAGACTTGTAAGCAAAATACAAGCCCACGGTATTAAAGGGACAGTGGCAGCATGGATACAAAACTGGCTGGGAGACAGAAAGTAGAGTGGTGGTGAACGGCTGTTTTTCTGACTGGAGGGAAATGTGTAATGGTGCTCCCCCCCAGGGGTTGGTATTGGGACCACTGCTGTTCTTGATCTATATAAATGACCTGGACTTGGGGATAGGGAGTACAATTTCCAAGTTTGCAGATGATACTAAGCTAGGAAAAGTAGTAAACAGTGAGGTGGATAGTAGCAGACTGCAAGGGGACATAAAGACTGGTAAAATGGGCAGACATGTGGCAGATTAAGTTAATGTGGAGAAATGCGAAGTGATATATTTTGGGAGGAAGAATGAGGTGAGGCAATATAAACTAGATGGTACAATCTTAAAGGGGGTGAAGGAACAGAGAGACCTGGGGGGGGGGGGGGGGTTCATACAGGTAAATATTTGAAGGTGGCAGGACAGGTAGATAAAGCTGTTAAAAAGCATACAGGATGCTAGGCTTTATAAATAGGGGCACAGAATGCAGGTCAGGAAGTTATGATGAACATTTACAAAAAACACTGGTTAGGTCTCAGCTAGAATATTGTGTTCAGTTCTGGGCTTCACACTTAGGACTGATGTCAAGGCATTGGAGAGGGTGCAAGTGAGATTTACCAGGATGTTACAAGGAATGAGGGACTTCAGTTATGAGGAGAGGCTAGAGAAGCAAGGATTAGAGGAATCTAAATAGAAGTTTTCAAAGTTATGAGGGGATTCGATAGGGTGAACAAGGAGAAACTATTTCCGCTGACAGGTGGGTCGGTAACCCAAGAGCATCCATTTAAAATAGTTGTTAAAAGAAACAGAGGGGAGGGTGAGGAGAAATGTTTTCACACAGCCAATTGTTCAGATCTGGAATGCATTGCCTGAAAGGGTGGTGGAAGCCGATTCGATAACAACAACAACAAGATTACATTTGTGTAGCACCTTTCATGTCGGGAGGACGTCCCAAGGCGCTGGACAGTGTGCAGCATTTCAGACCCGAGCTGGGGTCAGGGAGGTAGAAGGGAGGGGAGGGGAAGGTGGGTGATCAATGACATGGTCGAAGAGGAGGGTCTTGAGGCAGGACTTGAAGGAGGCGAAGGAGGGGGCGAGGCGGAGTAATTGGGGGATGGAATTCCAGAGTTTGGGGGCAGAGTGGCTGAAGGCTCTCCCGCCAATGGTGGGGCGGGTGGGTCGGGGGATGTGGAGCAGGCTGAGCGGAGGGAGCGGGCGGGTTGGTAGGAGGTCGCAGAGGTAGGGTGGGGCGAGGCCATGGAGGGCTTTGCAGATAACAACTTTTAAGAAAAGTAGATAATTATTTGTGGAGGAGAGAGCAGGGGAATGGGATTGATTTGCATAGCTCTTTTGAAAGAGCCGGCACAGACACGATGGGCCGAATGGTCTCCCCTGTGCAGTAAAATTCTATGATCCTATGATGATCAGGCTTGAGTTCATGGTTAAGGCTGATACTCCAGTGCAACACTGGGGTTGGTGTCATCTTTCAGGACAAGACATTAAACCAACAACCTCCCTGTATTTTAGGTTGGGCTTAAAGAACCTTGGTATTATTTGAAAAGAAAAGCAAGTTTCTCTTAGTGTTTTATCTAGTATCCTTCAGATTAATTTGTTATTCTCCTTATTGCTCTTTATGGGGCTTTGCTCATGCAAATATCTAACACATTTGCCTACAAAAACAACAATGATCTGTGAAGCACTCTTAACACATTCTGGATGAAAAGGTAAACAAAAATGCATGTTCTTTTTTCCTTAAAAATAGATGTATAAAATGGATTGAGAAATTGTATCATTTTGATGGTTTAATATATCCTTAGTATTCAATTGTTTCAACAGTAAACATAAATGTTAGAAAAGTAGATATTACCCTATTGAGTTTTGCAAATCAAAGCAAGTGTTCTGTGACTAAACAAAATGCAATTTGATACTTCTAAGCTATCACATGGCAAGATACTTTCAAAATTGATACAACTTCTGTTATTTAGCTAATCTTAGCCATAACTGCAGTAGGAGCACAGGAACTGGCTCCACTGTCCCTGTTAGGAAGGGTAGGAATCAGTCAGCTGAGTGATTCCAGCGAAAATCAACATCCAGTGGCTCCAACTGGAAGATTCCTGTGAGTGCGGGTCACATCTCACACAGCACAATTCCGCTGTAATGTCTCCAACGAGTGAAATAATCCATGCTCACGAAGGTAGAAAAAAACACTTAACGGGAAAACAGCAGCGTAAGTAACGCAGGGATGGTAAAAGTGCCTGGGGAAATAAAATGAGCCTGACATCTGTCATGCCGTCCTGAAAAAACTTTACCCCAATCCCAACATCTACAAGGGAGTGAGTTTAAGCACTTTTTGACCTCACTGGTTAAGTTTCATCAGTATGCATACTGATGAAACTGCACACTCGTAAAAGTAATAGTAACGCAGGTTAATAAGGCCATAAAAAAAGGCAAACCAAGCATTAGGGTTAATTTCTGGAGAAATAGAAATGAAAAGCAAGGAAGTTATGGTAAACTTCTACAGAACCTTGGTTAGACCACACTTAGAATATTATGTGCAGCTCTGGTCCCCATATTATAGAAGGGAAGTAGAGGCACTGGAGAGGGTGCAAAGGAGATTCACAAAGATGATCCCAGAACTGAAAGGTTATACCTATCAGGAAAGACTGAACATACTTGGACTCTTTTCTCTTGAAAAGAGGGTAAGAGGTGACCTGACAGAAGTCTTTAAAATGATGAAAGGTTTTGACAGGGTAGACCTGGGGAAGATGTTTCCACTTGTGGGGAAGACCAAAACCAGGGGCCATCAATATAAAATAGTCACAAATAGAACCAAATAGGGAAGTTAGAAGAAATGTCTTCACACAGAGAGTAGTGGGAATGTGGGACAATGCTACCGCAAGGAGTTGTTGAGACAAATAGCATAGATGTATTTCAGGGAAAGCTCGATAGGTACATGAGGGAGAAAGGAATAGAAGGTTGTACTTGAAGGCTCAGTTGAGGAAGGGCAGGAGGAGGCTCACGTGGAGCATAAACACCGGCACAGTCCAGTTGGGCCGAATGGTTTGTTTCTGTGCTGTATATTCTAAAGTATTCTAATAGTCTTCAACGGAATAGGGTAAAATAAACGTGTGTGTGTGTGTCGCGGGGGGGGGGGGGGGGCAGAAGAAGAGGGTATAAGGAAGGAACGGCGGTATATAATAATAATCCATGCACTTGATATAGCTCCTCATCACGTCGCCGGGGGGGGGGGGGGGGGGGGGGTCTCAAAGCGCTTCACAGGACAACATCCCGTGAAGTGCGGTGAAGACCGTGGATTTCGTGGGCCAACTCCGGTAACATCAATAATAACAATGACGATAATGCCGCCGAGGTGAGTGCGATAGGAGTGAACTCCTCCCGCAGCGTTTTCGTCCCGTCCCCCCGCCCCCCCCAAAAAAAAGCAACAGCTCCGCACTGGCAGCACCAGCCACCGGGAGTCCCGTTTCGGAGGGTCCATTTTGAGCCCTACCTCGGCGAGTGCTGTTCCAGTCTGTGCACCTCCTCCGGTGTGTGCGCTCCGCCGGCTCTCTCCCGCACTGATCCGCTCCGGAGTCTGGCCGGAGACTGAAGTCCAGCTTCAGGTTTAAGGTCCGAATTTGAGCTTGAGCCTGAGCTCGGGCCTGGGCCAGGCTGCGAGGGTACCGACGCGGCTCGGCCCCCGATCTGGAGCACAAGGCGGCAAAGGTCGGCGGCTCCCGGGCGCTGAGAGGCAGCGGCGCCTTCGGGGGGCTGGTGGCCCGGGGGGTGGTGGTGGTCGCCGTCGTCATCATCATCATCATCATCGTGATGATCGGTGCGGAACCACCACATCTAACGGCCTCATTTAGTGATGTGTATAACCCCAAAACAAGAGAGAGAGGGAGAGGGACGGGGGAGGGGGGAGGGGTGGGGGGGGGGGGTCCTCTCTGGGCCGGTGTCTGTCTGTCTCCCTCACACTCGCTCGCTCTCACTCCCTCACACACGGACGTCCATTGTCGCCGGGCGGCGCGGGCGGGAGGGCGGGGCCGGGCGGGGCGCGAGCCTCTCGCCGTTGACCATCATGCTCCGCGGCGGCACCTGTAATAACGGCCGCTCAGCGCCTCACGCTCGTCTCTTAGCAACGGCTCTAACAGGGAGCGCTGAGCCCGGACTCCACCGCGCACAGCCGTCACTGCCGCCCTCTGTGCGCACCGGGCGGGGTGTTGTGCTGACGTTAGTGTCGACTGAATAATCCCGTATTATATCTGCACAGTGTTTCACGCGGATATTTAATGACAGTGATAATCCTTTTGCGTTTGAACAGGTCCCCGATTAACACGCGGAATCTTACGGCCCAGGAGGAGGCCCTGTGCCGACTCTGTGAAGAGCAACCGACCACTCCCCCCCCCCCGACACTCCCCCCGCTCTGACCCCCACCACTCCCGCTCCCCCCCCCCGCTCTGACCCCCACCACTCCCGCTCCCCCCCCACCGCTCTGACCCCCACCACTCCCGCTCCCCCCGCTCTGACCCCCACCGCTCCCGCTCCCCCGTTCTGACCCCCACCACTCCCACTCCCCCCGCTCTGACCCCCACCACTCCCGCTCCCCCCGCTCTGACCCCCACCGCCCCCCGCTCTGACCGCTCCCGCTCCCCCGTTCTGACCCACCGCTCCCACCGCTCTGACCCCCACCGCTCCCGCTCCCCCCGCTCTGACCCCCACCGCTCCCGCTCCCCCGTTCTGACCCCCACCACTCCCACTCCCCCCCGTTCTGACCCCCACCACTCCCACTCCCCCGCTCTGACCCCCACCGCTCCCGCTCCCCCCCGCTCTGACCCCCACCACTCCCGCTCCCCCCGCTCTGACCCCCACCGCTCCCGCTCCCCCCGCTCTGACCCCCACCGCTCCCGCTCCCCGCTCTGACCCCCACCGCTCCCGCTCCCCCCGCTCTGACCCCCACCACTCCCACTCCCCCGCTCTGACCCCAACCGCACCCCCGCTCTGACCCCCACCACTCCCACTCCCCCGCTCTGACCCCAACCGCACCCCCGCTCTGACCCCCACCAGCCCACTCCCCCGCTCTGACCCCAACCAGCCCCACTCTGATCCCAACCAGCCCCACTCCCACTCTCTGACCCCAACCACTCCCGCTCTGATCCCAACCAGCCCCACTCCCCCACTCTGACCCCAACCACCCCCCGCTCTGACCCCAACCAGCCCCACTCCCCCGCTCTGACCCCAACCAGCCCCACTCCCCCGCTCTGATCCCAACCAGCCCCACTCTGATCCCAACCAGCCCCACTCCCCCACTCTGACCCCAACCACTCCCCCGCTCTTACCCCAACCACTCCCACTCCCCCGCTCTTACCCCAACCAGCCCCACTCCCCTGCTCTTACCCCAACTAGTGCCACTCCCCTGCTCTTACCCCATAGGCCTGCAAAATGTTTCCTTTTCAAGTACCTATCCAATTCCCTTTTGAAACCTACTATTGAATCTGTTTCCACCACTCTTTCAGGCAGTACATTCCAGACCGCAACAACTCTATGGGTAAAAAAAATTCTCGTCCACCCTTTGGTTCTTTTGCCAATTATCTTGAATCTGTACCCCCCTAGTTACCGACCCACCCGCCAGTGGAAACAGTTTCTCCTGATCACTCCCTGACTCTACCCTATATGTTCCACTATTCCATGTAGAAAAGTACTTTATAAATACAAGTTGTGGTTGTTGTTGTGATCTGTTACTCTGTTAAGTTGTAGCTCAGCTGTTAAATCACTCGCCTCGCAAGTGAGAGGATGCGGGTTCAATTCCCAGCAGGGCGAAGCCTTAGGCAAGTTTCCTTACTCCACACACCTTTGCTTACCTAGTAGTAAGTAGGAATCCAGTTGTTAAGTTGATTGGCAGATCGCTTTCCAGGGGTAATAATCCCTCCAAAAAAAACTAAATTAATGTGGTCACTCAATGCACGACTGTTTGTGGGACACTTGTTTTGCATAATTGGCTGTCGCATTTCACCCACAAAATATAGTCACTCCGCTTCATTATATATTCTATGAAGCGCGTTGAGGCTTCTCAATGACGTAATAAAATGCTATATCAAATGCAAGGATTATTGTCACATCTTCGAGATGTCTCAAAGCACTTCACAGAATTTTACTGTAAAGTGAATTGATTGCATATTTTGTGGGCGAAACACCCACGTTTAATATGGTGGTTTCAGATCATAGAATATTAAAGCAGAGGGAGGGCATTTGGCCCATCGTGCTGCGACGGCTCTTTGGAAGAGCTACCCAATCAGTTCCACTCCCCCACTCTTTCCCCATATCCTGGCAATTATTTTTCTTTTCAAGTACCGGAGGCAGGAAACTGAGAGTAGGGATAAAAGGAACATTCTGATTAGAGACGTGACAAGTGATGTTCCCCAGGTGTCTGTACTGAGGCCTCAGCTTTTCATATGTGGTGAAAAGCATATGTATAATATATGCTTTTCACCATGAAGGATTTGTGTTGTAGCAAAATCTACAGATGACACAAAGTTAGGAGGCACAGTAAGTTGTGTAGATGGGAACAGGAAGCTACAAAGGGACTTAAGACAGAATGAGTGAGTGGGCAAAACTGTGGCAGATGGAATTCAATGTGAGGATGTGTGAGGTTATCAGAGTTTACAAATAACCTGGTTTAACAACTTTCATTTATAAAGCGCCCTCCACGCTCTGAGCAGCTTAAAGCATACTACATTCAGAATATTGATGAATTTAGAATTAATGAAGAAATCTTTGTGATTTTTAAAAATTAGCATACTATACATCTTTCCATATGAAGTACACTTCAACAAGTTTTTTAAGTTCACAAGGCTGACTATAGATTTTGTACTTCAGGTTCAAAATAAATATTAAAAAAAACTTTGGAAACAAATGAAGACCAGAATAAAACAATTTTCTGTAAACAACTTTATTTAACAGAACACAGTAAGAAGTTCATCTGTGGCACACCTGGAAGAGAAAACAAAAGAACATTTCTGAATGTAAAGTTTTTCAGCAATATTTTTAATAATAGCAGTTTGTATTCTAATTTACTTTGTCAAATACATTTTTCTGAATATTGTTAAAAATTAAGCAGTTATGGTGAACTTTTGTTCAGCCAGACAAACTGCAACTAGTAAACTGTTAGTTATTATTGAATATGAAAATCCAGAGTGGTGAATTAAGACATATAACCTTATAACTGAACCCTGGTTTAACTTGTCACTATGACTTAAGTCATTATGCTGTCAATATCCAACCGCATTTACCTATACATTATTACATATGAGCCCTTTTCTCTTTCATATAACATTATGAAAACATCTGTATAAAACAGAATACTTTGGTTTCAAAGAATTAGCCACTGCTAAGCTTGGCTTTATAGCTTCTTTTGTATGTACCTTTTTGTACCACAAAATAGATAAGAAAAAGCCACAAGACTAGAAAATGTTTTTTTTATATAAACAGCAGCAGCAATTCTTATTGAGCTATTATCTTAACTGCATTACACCTCTCGTATTGCCAGAATTAAGTGGATAAGGATTTGGAGACTCATCTCTGAGATTCAAGCAATTATAAAGTTGCACACAGTGGGGCGCTGTGTACATGCAGGAAATTTCACCCTGTGATGAATTCCAATCTTTAGAAACTATCACTTTCTAATCCAACACTTCTCTTCCACACTATATATTTTTTAAAGTTGACACAAAAACATACAACAAAATGACATTTGTATAGCGCCTTTGCGTCGGGAGGACATCCCAAGGCGTTGGGACAGTGTTACGGACCTGAGCTGGGGGGCGGGGTGGGGGAGGGCGGGGGAAGCAGGGAGATTGAAAGCACGGTCGAAGAGGAGGGTCTTGAGGTGGGTCTTGAAGATGGCAAGGGAGGGGGCGAGATGGAGGGACTGCGGGATGGAGTTCCAGAGGGTGGATGAAGAGTGGCGGAAGGCCCGCCTGCCAATAGTGGGGCAAAGGCGGGGGAAGTGAAGCAGGCTGGAGCCCGCTGAGCGGAGGGAGCGAACAGGGTGGTAGGGGGTTAGGAGGTTGGAGAGGTAGGGGGGGGAGCAAGACCATGGAGGGCTTTGAAGGTGATGACCAGGATCTTGAACTGTATCCTCTGTGTGATGGGAAGCCAGTGGAGTCAGGTGAGGATGAGGATGATAGTGTCACAGAGCCTGGTGCAGGAGAGGTCACATGCTGCAGAGTTCTGGATGATCTGCAGCCTGTGGAGGGAGGAGTTGGGGAGGCCGACAAGCAGTCAGTTTGCATAGTCGAGCCTCGATGTAATGAAAGCGTGTATGAGGGTTTCGGCGGCCTGCAGTGTGAGACAGTAGTGGAGCCGGGCGACATTGTGGAGGTGGGGGAAAAGCAGAGCAGGTCATGGTGCAGATGTGGGGTAGAAAGGATAGTTGAGGGTCAAACAAGACCCCAAGGTTCTGGACTGGCTTAGCAAGGTGGCGTACAGGAGTAGACCATTCATCCCCTCGAGTCTGTTCCACCATTCTATAAGATTATGGCTGATCTGTAACCTAAACTCCAATTACCCACCCTTGTCCCATATTCCTTGATACCCTTACCTAACAAATATCTATCTACCTCAGTCTTGATACACGGATGTTTAAATATGTAGGGATACATGGTGTAAGGAGTTGGTCATTCCAAATGAAGGAATTTTAAGTATCTTAACGATACTTAAGAATATCACTTACTTTTAGTTCATTTTCCTGATCATTCTGTTGATCTGGTCTTCCCTATTACCAGCATCACCACCCTCAACAAAGTGTGTAGTCTTCTTGTTCATGCCACCACGTGGGGAGGACAATTTGAAGGGCCACAAGAAGTTGTTTGCTGCCTTGAAGTTCTTGCCGACTGTGTAGATCTCATGGATCAGATCCTCAACGCAGATGATGCCGTACTTCTCTGTAATATTTACAACAATTTGCAATTCACATTTGTCAATGGAACCAAAAAGTCAATGCAGTTTACAGACTTAGCAAAGGTGTAAACTGTTGCATTTATTACTTGTATAACATTTAAGCAGCAAACATTCTTGGTCACTGGAAAAGAGGCTTCACAATTATGATTAGAAAATCAGTATTGTGTTTTTTTTAAAATAACCTCTAATGGCAAAGGGGGAAGTTAAATTTTGAGTACCTTCAATCATCACCCCTATCGACTGTTAAGTATATAATTGACTCATGCAAACAGTACAGTTTTTTCAATCTTTTTTGCACATTTGATCTATTCATCAGTTTAATGATTTTCTACTCTGGCATGTACAAACTTACCAGCAAAGATTATTCATTTCTTAAAATAGAAGTTGTGAAAGTATTTCTAACACGTAGTTACCAATAATTATTCATTAATTTTAACTACCAGGAAATTTAACTTTAAAATCCAAATGATGATTTTCCCCATTATCTAACTTTTTAGACTTTTCGGAAATTAATTTATTGTTCTATAATGGTTCACCTGCTGCCCAATGCCCCAACATCGATCCAGGGTTACCGGGGGGAGGGGTGAGAGATTCTGAATCACAAATTTATTATAAAGTGCTTAAATTAAAAAAATACAAGTTCTCTGCTGCATTCAGAATGCTAACAGTCAAGAACTATACAATAATCCCAAGTCAGCAGTTATTTAAGCAAGTATTCTATTCTCCAAGGAAATATTTCCAAGCTACTGTTTCCCAAATTGCAAAAAACAGAAAAGGTAAATTTTCCTAATATGACTCCCCCCCACCCGCCAGCTTTCATATATGTGTATTCCAAGTATAGCACTAAGGGGGTGAGGGAAAGAAACAGAATGAGATGATTCACAGCTCGTGGTAGGACTGTCAAACTCATACACTGTATAGAAATCCACTTCCAAATTCCCAAGGCTGGTGTAATAAGGTGAAAAGACTGAAAAAAATAATAGATTCAGAACCAGGATCTTAAGCACAATGTCTATCTTCTTATATGGCCAGACGTCCTAATTAATCTTACATGAACGACAACCACTAAACAGTAAAAATAAACTTACTGAGCTGCTTCTCGATCAGGGCGTTGTCAGTCAAAGCAATGCGCTGATGCTTGATCTTGCCAAAACCACGTTTGTAGATCAATTCACGTGTAGACTTCAGATTTGGATACCTAAGTAATTAAAGAACAATATTATATTAAAAAAAGTTCCAGAATAGTTTTTTTTAAAAAAACTTTTTTCCTCCTGGCTAACTACCAATCCAGACCCTTTCCCAATTTCCCCAGTTATACTGCCCAACTGCCAATACTAAAACTGCCTGATCCAGAACCGGTGAAAATACACCAATCTCCAATTATAAATAAGATAAGCTTGCACTCGTGACATCCAGAAATAATGTCACGTTTGTATTAGTGAATTGCATTTATTTATCAAAATGCAGGTAGGTTATTTATACAATGGTTACATGTCTTCAATAGTAAGAAACCAAAATCAAAAGCATGCAACAATCTCAAGCATCAACTGAAGTATGAACCACATTTGAGACACCAAAGCAATATTTAAAGAATTCTATCAGGTCTTAAGGACATCTAGTTAGAGATGACATTCTTATAACACATGATTGAAGTATTCAGATTTATGCATGAGCGTCACCAAATAATAATTTTTTAAAAATGATATTCAATAATCACATACCCCCATGCAATGTAGGGCTCTGCAATTCGAAGCATGTTGATGGAAGCCTTGTTCAATTTGACAAACACGCCGTTGAAGATCTGACGCAGTCTTAGGAGTTGAAGCACCTTGCGAACTTTAGGACCGACACCGTTGATGCTAAAGTCACAAAAAATAAATGATCAGAATACAGTGTTTCAGACAGAGCAAGTGAATAGTTTCCACTTTAAATTGCCTTTAAAATCTAGTTAATCCTCATTTTCAGTAAAAGTCGGTTAAATGTATGTCATTAATCATAGCAAATATTAATTTGCAGTGCATAATGCATATGCTTGTGGGGGGTGGAGAGAGGAAAGGGAAGACGTCAAAGATATGCTGAACTGGGTTTAAGGTGGCAAGCTTGACAACAAAAATGTTGAAAACAAATCAACCCTAACTCTGGAGCACTGCTGATGACGGAGCAACCAACTGTGGACATCTATAGGACTAAGAGAGGTAGATCAGTGGGTAGAGGGATTCTTCCTACTTGGCTCCCATTAATTCTATCAGCCAAAGATCTAACACGTAGGGGAGCACTAGCTGAACAAAAGTGGGAAGCTCAGCAGACAGGGCTCTCTCAGTGACAAGCTTTACGATTTTGCTGGTTGAACTCCAGCAGCATCCCAATGCACATTCTGGGTCACCAAGCCTTGGTTCTCTCCAATTGGCACTCAATTCTGACCAAAATTAAGTAAGTAGAGTGCATCCTTCCAGGGTGAGTGCACATTCCATTTCAGACCCAGAAAAAATTCCAAGTGTAAATGGCAAACACGCGTAGAACTCAGTCTGGTTTGGATACTCCTAAGCAGTGATGATTTCCTGCATGTGTTAAAGACGCCTAGCTGACCGAAACAAAAGCCTTACCCCCTAATCCGGATCACAAAAGCCAGTCTGGGTTCAGCGGGGACATAGAAGTTGTTAACTTTGCGAGCCATTCTGGAAAAACGGATCTCACGCTTGTACATTTGTGTGTACTCCTTGTGGTAACTTTCAGCCCTCTTGTAGATAAGTTTTCTCTTCTCTCTGTTTAACTAGAAGTGCCAAAGTAGAGCAGTTATAACATGATCATTTGAAACCATAAAATCCCTACCAACATTACAATAATAATCCTTGCATTTGATATAATGCTTTTCACGTCTTCTAGACGTCTCAAAGCGCTTCACAGAATATGCTGTAAAGTGAATTGACTATATATTTGTGGGCGAAACGCAGCAGCCAATTGCACACAGCCATGTCCCACAAACAGTTGTGGATTGAAGATGACCAATTTATTACTGTTCTGTTTTGGAGGGATTATTATTAGGCGTGCGGAGTAAGGAAACTTGCCCAAAGTTTCGCCCTGCCTGGAATTGAACCCAGGTGTCTCGCTTGCAAGGTGAGTGCTCTAACCACTGAGCTACAGGACTCCACAACGCGCAATTGGCTGTCAGCACTTTCGCACTGTACCATAACTGGTAACCACAGCACATGGCACAGAAAGTTCCCATGCTAAAAGAAAAAATATTACCCACTGCCAGTTAATTGGGTCACTGCTAATGCTATTGCCTTGTTTTCTGCGTATGTTCAAAAGTGCCAATGCCCTTTTTTAAGCGCAGGAAGCTAAAAACGGCAGACGAATCGGTCATTGTGTCCCTTACAACATCATTTCAAACCAGTAAGTGTCATCAGAGTCAATCTACTGACATGGAAGATGGCCATTTTACCTTGTAAAACTGGCACTGCATGGGCTGTCTGTGCACTTGTGTATTGAACAGTGTCCACAGTGCATCCATATTTATAAATGCAATTTTGTTATAGTAAAATACATTGTGATAGGCTTCACTATATACAATGCTCTTTACATAGAAGGATGTCGCACTTTCCAAAGTCTAATTGGAGCCCGAGCTGAGGGGGAGATGGGGGGAAGGTGTCAGAGAGGTTTCCAGGCCAGTTTTGGGAGAGTGGGGCACAGGCAGGTTTATCATTTCTGCATATGCACAGCTTGGAAGCTAGTAGGTTCACAAAGCACCAGTCATGTAACAGGGTTCCATGACATTTTCAAAATAATTTTGATATATATTTTAATACTTGTATAAAAGTTATTTAATTTAGGACTCAATGCAAAACTTAACTGACCTCTGTGTCAGAGGTTGTGAGTTCCAAGTCCCAGATCAGGACATTGAGTCCACGCTAGTGCAATACTCTGGGAGGGTAATATGGTCAAACTTGCACGTAAAAAACCCAAATTTGTGCACAGCAATGTCCTGCAAACAGCATGAAGCGAGTGGCCATTTTTAAAAAAAAATCTACCAGCTTGTTGGCCAGAACAACAGGAGAAATTCACGTCTCTTTTCAAATAGTGTTAATTTGAAAGTGCTGTTCAAATAGTGGGCATATTTAATGCCCGCATGAACAGGCAGATGGGACCTTGGTTTGACAACTCATCTGAAGGATAAACTCTTGACACGCATGGCCTTCATGAGGATAAAGATCTTGCACCTTCTCAATAGCCTTTCAGGTACAGATGGCACCTTCACTCAGGAACTTTACTGCATGACCAAATGAAAACTGTTTCCATTCACAATTTCACTGTACTAAAGTGTGCTGCAGTACACCAGATAATTACAATGTGTTGAAATCGCTAAGGAAACCGAATCACCTCTCCTTCACCGTGTTTGACTTACAAAAAGCATTACTGTGAGCTGTCACTGAGCCAACGGTATTTCACTTACATTACTTTTTTTTGCACATCTCACAATTTAGTACAATCTACCTTACCGATCACACACATTTGACAAAATGCTACTATGATATCGCTATCCGAAAACGGTCAGTCTTTCAGGACCCATTCACGTTGCACACACCTTCTTTGCGGCCAACAAACGCTTGATGCGCTTGGCCTTCATCAGCGCAAACGCCTTGCGCCTTTTCAAAAGGCTTTCGGGGACAGATGGCACCTTCTTCTGCGTCCTGCGTTGTGGGTTGGGCGGGAAGAGAAGAATAAAACGGAAGGAATTATTTCACGCCGCCCCACACACAACACCAACTTAACACTCGCCCGGACACTTCGCCTGCGCTGCAAGTGATCTTCGGGGCCAAACTCTCCCAACAGTCAAGTACATCTTTTTCTTCCATAAACCCCGGTGCCAACCACCGACACTAACTGGGCCACGGCCGTTGGGTACAGACCGCGAACAGATAAGACACTCGGGTTTCAGAACAAAGCAGCAGCAAAAAAAAAGGCAAATTAAACCCCCCCCACCCCACCCCACAACTTTATCCCGGGATCTGAGCTCGACAACTCCCTGCTGCACAAAGTCACAGGGGCCCCACAGCACAGCACAGCGTTAGGCCCCGTTAGGCCAACCGGTCCCGGAGGCAGGACACCAGCAGTGCGACACGGTGTCCCGCCACGACTGGAATCAAGACGTCCGCCGCGACAAATGAGGGGCGGGTTGAACGCGGCAGAGGGTGTGCTCGCGATCCCCGGGGCCACAGGCCTGCGATACCGACACCGAGGCGGCGGATGGCGGCGGATGGCAACGCGGGCTCGACCCCCCAAACTCACTTGTCGTCCGCCATGGTGGCCACCGAGAGGGGAAAGGGAAAGACAGAGCACTGCGCCTGCGCGAGAGGTGGGGGGGGGGGGCCTCCTTCAAGGCCCCCAACCCCGGAAGCTGACCGCCCGATTCCCTGAAAAACACGATGAAATCTTCTCTTTTTAAAAAAAACCGGTTAAAACGCCTCCTCGACCAGGAGCGGAGCGGCGAGGGCTTGGCTTTTCGGTGACGGCGGGGGATAAAAGAGGGGAGGGAGGTACGGCGGGGCCGACAGGCCAAGCCGCGGACACGCTCACTTTCGTGATGTGAATAGTACACGCGCGTCCCGGGACGCTCGACATCGGCGGCATATAAGCGATGTAAATACGTGACGCTCGCGTCGGCGGTCGAAATGGTAAACGCATTGACGTTTCGCGTCGGTGATTGTAAATGCAGTCAGTCAGCTGGGCGGCCGCCTGTGCGTGGGTCCTGAGTGAGTGAGCGGGCGGGCGGGCGGGCGGGTGAGCTGTGGCGTATTTAAAGGCAGAGCCGGAGCTGAACATGTTCAGTGTGTGCGGGGAGGCGGCTGCACCACCACCATCACCACCACCACCACACAGTCACCACCACACAGTCACCACCACACAAGGAAACACAGTCACTACACAGGCACAGCACAGTCACCACCACACAAGGAAACACAGTCACTACACAGGCACAACACAAGCCCCTCCCCACACACACTCTCACACGCGCGAAAAAACCCCCCCCCCAAACGTAACCGGGGCTGTGCACCTCACAACCAACCAAAACATCCTCTCACCTCTTCCAGACAAAAGGCATTTGCTATTTATATCTCTCGCTCTCTCTCTCTGTGTGTGTGTGTGTGTTTGTGTGTGTATATATATATTTGTGTGTGTGTGTGTGGTAGTGGTGGTGGTGTTGTTGGGTTCGCCCTCTCGGCTATGCATATCCTGGTGGAGTTCTTCGTCGTGACTTTCCGGGTGCTGTGGGCTTTCGTGCAGTCCGCGGCCAGATGGTTCATCAAGCCCCGGGAGAAGAGCGTGTGCGATCAGGTGTGCCTGATCACGGGCGCCGGCGGCGGGCTGGGCAGGCTCTTCGCCCTGGAGTTCGCCCAGAAGAAAGCCACCCTGGTGCTGTGGGACATCAACCAGCAGAGCAACGAGGAGACGGCCGAGAAGGTGCGGCAGTTGGGCGCTCGAGTGTACACTTACACTTGCGACGTGAGCAAACGGGACTGCGTGTACCGCACGGCCGAGCTGGTGAGGAGGGAGGCGGGAGGGGTGGCCGTGCTGGTCAACAACGCAGGTGTCGTGTCCGGCCATCACCTGCTGGAGTGTCCGGACGAGCTCATCGAGAGGACCATGATGGTCAACTGTCACGCTCACTTTTGGGTGAGTTTTTCCACACACCCTAACCCCCCCCCCCGAGAGTGACTCCAGTGTGTGTGTGAGTGTGTGTTTTATACACATATATATGTGTGTGAGTGTGTTTCATTTATATATGTGTGTGACTGTGTTTCATTTATATATGTGTGTGACTGTGTTTCATTTATATATGTGTGTGACTGTGTTTCATTTATACATATGTGTGTGTTTCATTTATACATATGTGTGTGTTTCATTTATACATATGTGTGTGTTTCATTTATACATATGTGTGTGTTTCATTTATACATATGTGTGTGTTTCATTTATACATATGTGTGTGTTTCATTTATATATATATATATATAATGTGTTGTACAGTTGATTTCGTAAAGTCCTGTCAAACACACACACACAAAAAAAAAGTCCTTTGAGGATTTTTTTTTAAAAAAACGAAACTTGCAATCATCAAAGTGTGAGTGTTTTTTTGCGGAAAAAAATGTGTTTGTGACTGGTGTTTTGTTACTTGAAATGATCGAAGTGCGACCACCAGCCCCAGAGAGTGGAGTGGAGGAGTGGGGACTGGGGGGTGGGGGGTGTGGTGAAAACTAGAATTATTTCACGTTAAAAAGAAAATAATATAATTGTGTTTGCCACAGGCTGAGAGGTGTGGGCTGTGGCATGTAAGTGTAGGTGCTGTGCTGGGGGGGGGGGACACTATTCGGGATCAGGTGCATGTGTGAAGGAGGGAGAGAGGAGAGAGAGAGAGAGAGAGAGGGGCGAACCAATCGTAACGAAGGCGGTGGAATGAATAAGTCTTTGGGGCTGTGATTTGCTTTGTACATTTGAGCACTTCAGTGCATGTCCCTCTCTGTACTCTCAACCCATGGATAGTCACTGCAGAGAGGGGCCAGTGCAGGGTTAACTGCAAACCCCACAGCAGTAACGCACCGCCAGAGTCCAGTCTCAGATGCTGGAGGTGTTTTGGTACCTTGGACTGTTTTCTCTCTCTTTTTCTCTCTCTTTCTCTTTTTGCAAGAGAGAGAGGGTGCAGAAATCGTCCGTGGACGCGACGGGGCTCAAATCGACGTTCCTCGTATCATTAATGATTAACCTGACCTCGTTTCCACGGCTCTGTCGGCGCAATCCCTTTACGAACCGTGGCTGTGTGTGAGTGTGTGGTGTTGTGTGAGTGTGTGGTGTTGTGTGAGTGTGTGGTGTTGTGTGAGTGTGTGGTGTTGTGTGAGTGTGTGGTGTTGTGTGAGTGTGTGGTGTTGTGTGTGTGTAGGTGTGTGCAATGGGCTATGTTTTGCCAAAGACCTTTCGTTTCAATTAAATGGCAAATGCACAGGCGTCGTGGAAGTTGCAAAGGGGGTGTGCACTATTATGTGGAATAGTTTCTCATGCTCACCAAAAAGCTTGGGAAATGCTAAGGATGCATTTTGACCCCCCCCCCCCCCCCCCTTTTCCTCAACTCGTTGGTGAAACTGTTGGGCAATGTAATGATAACATTAAAATAGGTGCCTGTAACACCCCCCCCCCCAAAAAAAAAAAATCCGCTTATATAAACCAGCGATCTTACTTTAATGATGTTTTTTTGTGCACTCTGCCTGCATGGTCATGAGTGGCGTTTTGCACAGTTTTGCAGGGTTGTTGGTTGTTTTTTTTTTGGACTGACTGGGGGGAAAAAAAAGGAATGCGTTAAAGTCGGTGATGAATGAAATGCTGGGAAATGAATGAAATGAAATGCTCTCTTCGGCTGTGCTGTTAAACACCAGAAGGAGAGGAGGCGACGCAAAAAGATCCCAAGCACATTTTAAGACTCCCCAAGTATACCTTCCTAATGTGCATTAATTAATTAACGTGTTAACTTGAAAATATAAAAGCAATCGTAGTACTTATTACATACTTGTTTTATGTGTAGCCCCTTATCGCGTCGTCGGAACATCTCGAAGCACTTAGCAGGATTTAGTGTAAAGCATAGTGAGCGCCCATTCGTAGGTGAACCAAAGTCGGTGTGTAGTGTACGAAGTTAATGAACTAACATAACAGCCTCTTGACATTTGGAGAATTTTATTTTAATTCTATCTGCGATCTGAACTGTTGATGTTAGTGAGGTTGACAAATTTCTTTTATAGATTTTTGTGTGTGTATGTGTGTGTGTGTGTATATATACTGTATATAAGAATGGAAATTTCTGTGAAACAAGGTAAACCACTAGACTGCATAATAATAATCCTCACATTTGATATAGCGCCTTATCGTGTCTTCGAGACGTCTCAAAGCGCTTAGCAGACTATACTGTAAAATGTATTGACTGTATTTTTAGGGAGACTGGCAGGAGTGAACCCAATTAATGATGTGAATAGCCATTTCTCTGGTGTGTAAGTAACATGGTGTTCAGAGAACAGATGTTATACAATTCCAAGGTGCTTTTTTTTGTTTTAAAAAAAGTTTCAGTAGGAAAAAACTGGGGAAGGGGGGAGTTTTTTTAAAAAGTCACCAGTTGATGATTTGTTGTTCAGTAACTGGAATATGGGGAAAACCTGACCTTTTCTCAGCATTGAGCTGAGTGAGGTTGATGCTGATGAGAATTCCTGATCTAACTACATTCAAAAGATAAACAAATCCTATCACATCTGTTTGGATTCTGCCAAGACCAACATGATGCATACAATCTAGATTGCGATTGTAACTTATTCCGGTCAGACTTAGGCTTTATAATGAGAGTAACTTCAATAAAAGTGCTAAGATGCACTTAATTATCTTGACTCAATGCCCATGGGTTTAATAAACCCAACCCTTCATCTCCAGTGTTTCTTGCTTGGATATCAAGATCTTATAAACGTGAATTAATTGAGTTAGACTTTGAGTTCTTTTTTTTTGTGGGGGGGGAAGTCCCTTTTTGAAAAAAAAGTGACATACAGTAAGTAAAATTACATCATAACCTGAAAGAAACCAATCTGTTTATATCATAACGCTTGACCTTAAAACCTAGCCATGTCTTTCAACGCAGCATGTCATCACCTCATAACTATGGTTTAAAATAATAGTGCCCAGTTCTTTTTCCTACTGAAACTATTTTTAATTAAAAAAAAGCAACTCGGAATTGTATAATGTCTGGTCTGATGGGAGAAATAGCTGTTCACATCATTGATTCGGTTCACTCCTACCCTTCACTCTCCCCTTGTGTAGTGCAGTCATTCTGAGAGTTTATCTTGTTACAGCCAAGTGGGTGGCTGTCTGTCTCGCTATCTCTGATCATTACAGGCTTTGCAGGGACATCAATTCTGGCCTCTCTAAAAGTATTGCATCGCAGCTCGATGGGAAGCAAATGTCGAATTTTGTTTTAATGCCGGGGGGGAACCTTGCGGACTCTTCCAAAAAGTCAGTTGTGTTTTGACTGCTTGAAATAAATGCCTGTTCAGATAAACTACTCCAACCAGCCATGTGGTTGTCAGACAGTCTGCAGCCAAACCAGCCTCCTGCTTTCTGGGCTCTTCTCTTGCTGTTTAGGCTGTTTTATTCTCTGCAAATGACTGACTAAACTGGACAATTCTTGTTGGAAGTTGCTGCCTCCAGAAGCTAATTTCAACCCATTCATTCCATAATGCACTCGCTTCCCAACTACTTATTCCCACTGCCTGGCGTGTTCCTACTCTGTGTTAAACACAGCTATCAGTGTTGTGTGTTTTTGTATTTTATACAACATTAGCACAGGATTATTCTAATCTTAAAGGTGGTCGGTGGTATGTATAACCTGAATGTTATGTAACTCGGGCTACCTCACTTAACAAGAGAACATTGTTGGGAAATGTGTTTTAATTTTTTAGATCCAGTAGGTGGCATAACTGCAGTAGTGTGCTAAGGTTTCATCAAGCGGCTACTTCAGCCGATTCAGTCATTCCACTTCAATTCACCATTTATGTTACTGCGTGGAACCATCTTGAACAGAGCAAGAAACAGATCCGATTTGGACCAGTCACTCGGGGCAGGGAGTCATCCCATTCAGCTCCTGTTAACCCTGCAAGCCAAAGCCCTAACGGGTAATGTGGTCCTAGCTGGACAAGCAACGGGAAAGCTTGCCAGACAGATATCAATGGCAGCTATGTGGTTTCAGCTGGTTAGATTCCAGCAGTTAACCCAACACCAAATCATAGGTTCTGGGGCCCCAAGTCTTGGCTCTTGGCAACCTGCACCTAATACTTCCTGGAATTAGGTAAGCAGGATGCATCGCTCCAGGGAGAGAGAGCGCATTCCATTCCAACAATCTATCTCTGGGATTTCCATGTGTAGGTAGGATGGACCAAAATCTCAGCTTGGTTTGGATACTCTTAAGCATGGTGATGGGTTTCTGCATGTGTCAGACACCCGGTTGACCAAAAAAAAAGTCCAATGAAAAGTTAGCAAGGCAACCAAGGAAGGCATCTCATTCTATGTCACTGATTTACTTTGGTGGGTAGGCAATGAACTTTCACTTTCAGCATGCATTAAGTGTGGCTCAACAGCGTTCTGGACATGGAAAGCAATCCTACCCAAACCAACCAATAGATGTTTCTGGGGTGGAGGAGTTTCATTAATGCTGAGGGGCTACCCTTCAGAAGGTTCATTTCTTGTCCTGCTTATAATAGAACTAAACCAGTGCTTTTCCCATGTCCAGGAGTAATCATTTAGTTTTTTTTGTTGGCGTACTATCATGTCTTTCATACTTTGCTTTAAATGGTCTGTATTCAATTCAAGACGAATCCTGGTGTGTGTGCAATGCTTGACCTGAGCTCAGGCTAATAGTGTAGTTTGCTTTAAAAGTGAACCTTGGATCTTTTGTTCTGCGTGGGTCAGTTTGTTGTGATTATTCTTGAAATGTACAATGGGGGCATTCCCAGCCTCCTGAAGGAATCTCAACTACAAAAGGAATTTGTATTCTGAATTTACAATAAACCAGTGAAGTGTGACCTTATGATGGTGTCGATAGAGCTGCAGCTTATGGTCCAGGATGTTTGTTTCAAATCCTGGTCCATGCTGTGTTTCCTGGCCTCAGCCAGTGCTGCATGGGTAGGCTAAATTGGCTCGGTTGGGTAGATTAAAATCAGTCAGGTTTCCTGCCGTTGGTCCCTCTTCAGCACCCTCTACTGTTAGTTCATGTGTGGGAGCTGGATATGGAGATGTCAAGCACTGCTGTGAACAAGGCTCACACATGAACAGTGGCCACTTGACCATAGGAATTGCTGAATGAAAAAGACCAAGATTTTTCTACCATACTGGTAATTGCGTGCTCCAATAATGGAGATGTTGATGGCAGTCAATTCTATTGCCCGTGGAGCAGCACCTAAGCATGACGAATCTGGGGACCAGGAACAGAGATAGAATCCAACGGGCCATACTGAGTTCAATTTGAGAAGTCATTAGGTAAAAGGTTGGAGAATGTGGATCTTAAATTACACAACAATTTTTTTTGCTATATTTGATTTTTAATACTTATTTATACTGGTGGGAACAAATTGGAGAAAGCAGACCTTTAGTTGTAGGGCATGTTTCCCAGATTCATATTAAAGGCATGTACAATTCTGTAATGTTGGTGTTTTGAACAACTTGTTACAATGGTACAATGATCAAGGGAGCAGCTATTCTGAAGGTTATTCAGGTCCATACAGAAAGTCTGTCTGAAATGTTTGAATGCAAATAGCCAGTGTCTGATTACAGCAGCAACAACATTCAAATGGAACAATTGCCATGATCTACTTTGCTTGCTATTATAATTATCAAGAATTGCGCCAAAATGAAAACATGCCTTCAAATTACTTATGGGTTCAAGCAGCCAGGTTTTGTACTATGTCTAAATGTACGCCAATGATAGAAAATGTTGTGGGAAGGTTAAATAAAGATGGGAAAGTAACAGCTTGGGGCTAAATCAATCTCCATTATTTCAAAGATTTTGAAGTCTGCACCTTTGCAGTTCATTTGTGAAGAGTCCCAACTGGTAATTTATGCCTCTTGAATTTAGTTTGGTGTATCATTGTTAGTAGTGGATTGATTGAAGCAATCGTTTGGTCATGGATACCTCATGCAAACCAATCACAGCACAGCGTTCCCTGGTGAGATCTGATGATGGTGGCTGGCACCCAAACTTCAAGGCTCATACATGATGAATGGCCACTTGGAGAACTGGAGAGTGGTTGATCTCTGGAATCGTTTCTCAGCATGAGCAAGAGTGAAGGGTAAGAACCCAAATGGTAAGAAGTGCAAGTCTCCGTATGAATTGGTAGAATCTGCTCATTGGGTAATTGCAAGTGGTCGTACTTTGAAATCGACAGCCTCTAACTTCTAACCATAATGTTTGCACATTTAAACAATGGGCTGATTTAGAGCCATGGAATTAGCAGATTTTTATTTAATGAACACACATGCTAGATCTACACAAGTATCTTCAGCATAAATTAACAACCATATTAAAATGCTAAATATTATATTGACAGCCTTACCAATGTTACCACAGTCCCTTTTAATAAATAATTTTCCACTTAATTTTTGTGTTTTCTGTTGACTTTATACCTGACAATTCAACACCAGTGTGCCTGCATCCACTTCAGATCTTGGAAGAATCCGTGTCTGTCAACACCTCTTCTCATCCCCTACAGCGCCTAGCCTCCTTGCCTTTATCTTTTAACATCAGCAGCCAAACCAGGCTCCATCCACTACCTTTTCCATTAATATAGTAACAATCCTAATGCAGTCTGATTTTAAATGTTAGCCGTTTTTGAACATCTTACTCCAGTGCTTAAGTCAAAATTTTCTAATGAGTAGGTTTATCATCTGATAGACATCAAATTGAATATTAAAAGGCCTTTTCATTCCCCAAACCCTCCCTAAAAACTGACAGTCGGCAGACCTTGCAATTCTATTCCCAGTAAGGTACCCCAAAGTGCTACAGTCCCTTCATTTGGGGCAGAGCAATTAACTACTGTCTTACAGAAATTATTATATTCTGTTTTACAATTGCACAATAAGAAAACTTGGAGAGGATGGCTTCCCAGTTGCCAGCTCCTTTGGGACCACGGCCAGGAGTGTTTAGTGATGGCTCATCCAGCTTCCCCCTGATTCCAGGAAAGATCCTTACTTTGCCCTGTATCTCCCACAGCGCATTAACAGATGGAGAATGTCACCACTATCTCAAATTAAATTTCAAACAGGATAGTTATTCAGAAACTCTGAACAACCGGTTTGGTATTTCAGACATCAATCTTGCATTTTCAATGCAGTATCTTTAACTAAGCTATTGGAGATCATATTTGAGACTACATTTATTTATTGTTTTAGTTATGGCATAAGAATCTGCAGGAAGTTCCAGATCCTTTTGTCATGCTGCTTTGTGAAAATTATTTATTAATGATATGTTCATGGGATTGAACATCATTAATTATTCAGTTTGCCAATTTAGATGGGAATTAGGGCAACTAATTGCAAGTTGTAATTGTTAATACAGTAATTGCTAATTGCCTACAAATACACAGGTCACTATAAGAGGCATCCTATAAATCGCTTTGAGATGTCCTGACGTGAAAGGTAGTATATTAAACATATTATTACAAGAGTACATAGGCAATATTTATTAGGGTAGTTTCAGTAATCCTGATTTAAAATATAACCAATGCCACAAGCGTCTTCATGATGGAATCTTTCATGGCAAGAGATTGCTGTAACACCACAATTATTTCTTCTAAACTTTAAAGTGAAAGCTGAGGTGTCCATTTGTGTTCCATCAACTTTATGGCTTGAGAATAACAATTGGCAAAGAATAGATTCAGTGATAACACTTCTGCAGTAACACAATGAGGAGGAGGGAAAGAACAGTTCCGCTCTCAACATGCAGTATAAACTATTTTGCTTCAGATTGGTAAGAATGGTCCATGTTTATAAATGAAAAGTTTAGTTCAACAGCATTAGATGTATTGGATATTAATAATTTCTTGAATGATTTTAAATTGTGAATTTTACTACAATGCTGAAACAAATCAATACATCTGGTGGTGTGAAGATTATGTTTAATAAAAAACATTTTTGGGAAAGAGAAACTGAATTTCCTGTCAACCTGGCGCAGACGGCAGTACTCTCGCCTCTGAGGAAGAAAGTTGTGGGTTCAAACCTCACATTGGGACTTGAACAAATTCTACAGGATCTTGGGAACTATGTCCTCTATTTTTTCCCAGATATTTGAATCCAGCTATGCACTTTTCTAGGTTCAAACTGGCCAGATCCAAAAGGGAACAGGAATCCAGGGAGAGTGGGAGCTTTATATGAGCTTTAAAAGAATATGTAACAATAATAAATTGGTCATTTTCAATCTATGACTGTTTGTGGGACATTGCTGTGCGCAATTGGCTGCCCCGTTCGCCCACATATATACAGTCAATTCAGTTTACAGTGTGTTCTGTGAAGCGCTTTGGGACGTCCTCCCGACATGAAAAGCGCTATATCAAATGCAAGGATTATTATTATTATTACCTAGCGTATAATGGTCTTCAAATGTTCTTCAAACTGAATCAAATATGCAAACGTGTGGAATTCTGAAATTCTGCATGAATCACTGCAATTCAATCTATTGTCATGAGGTTTTAGTTCAAGGCATCACTATGTAAAACACACTAGCTGTGCCAGTACTTTTTACTTTACACCATCATTCAAAATGCTAATTCTGAATGCAAGAATTCTGTCACAAGAAACTTAAGCTTACAGGAAAAACACTATACAGGATAGATATTTTCTGACATTAGCTCAGAAGATTCAAATCCCATGTGGGAGTTGTTGGCTAGAAAATGGAATCTTTTGTTCTAAGGCTTTCTTAATATGAGAAACTATGAGTTTGCTACTTGAACTAAATTAATTAGTCAACCAGCCTTACATTTGGCAAAGTGTACAAGTAGGGCAGGAAAGCAAATTAGACCAAGGGTTTATTACTGAGATCTTGACACCAAACATCTTCCATTTAGGCTTCAGGACTGTTTCCTATGTTAGAAGTTTTCACCAGAGATTGAAGGAAAAAATGTCAGGCTAGTGCCTTCCCACAGCAACTACTGTTAGACAAATGCAACCAAACCAAGGCTCCAGGAAGTGATGCTGTGTAATACAGTATTTAATCTTTTTACAATCAAACTTCTCACAATTGAAGAACATATTTCCTCAGCTTGGAAGAAGTTAACTTATTGTGAATTTAGAATGTGTGGTTGGTTGCGTCAGATTCCTAGTGAGTAATCCTCAACATTTCCCAGCCCTGTGAGATAGTGAGGAAAGCAGTAGTCGAAAGAACAAACACAATTCTGTTAATTGTATTACATGAGGATAAAAAATGATCAAATTTTGATGACTAAGCATGTCTCACAGTTTAACAATTTAGCTCTTAAACCGTTCAAGTGATATGCAGTAGCATTGCCATCTTCAGCTCCCATTTCAGTACAAAGGAAATTGGAATATTGTCCATTGTAATCTTATTTTTTTTGTGTGGGGGGAAGAGAGAAGAATGTAAAGCCAAAAAGATTGGCCACAGATTGCTCTACAACAATGTGTTACAGTGCTTATAATGAAAGTTGTTGAATTGTTAACGCCATTAAATGTTTGGTAAGAAGTATGTCCAAAGTCTTCAAGTTAAAAGCACCTGCCTTAATTATCTAACCTACTGGTTGTCTCTTCTGTAGTTAAATAACCTGTGCTTCAAGTTTCTACATTTTAACTGATTTTGGGGACTATGAAAACAATAAAATCACCATGAAGAGAAAAGAATAATTGAATTTATTTAATTTTCCATTCAGTATGAAAATCGTACTAGTTTTAATTTTGTTAAAATAACCTCCTGGTAGTTTAAATGGCCAATGGGGGAATTAAAATTTTGGTTATAGTGAAACACAAAACCAGGCGACCAATTTCATTCTTTACATTTTCTGGTTTGAGCGACGGGATTAGAAAGGCCACCAATATGAAACTGGGATTTTAGGAGACAACTGCTGTCCTTTGCCATTTCATGTTAATGTCGTTGAGTGGGAAATGCAGGCAGTACTTTAACAAGACAATGATTTGAATTTGTCAAAGTAATGGATTATTGTCTATAGAAAGTTGAGTTCAACTATAATGCCTTTTTTAAATAAAAAGAAAGAAAGCGTGCTGAAAATCCACAGTAGTTCATCAAGATCAGATCCAAAAGAGAAAGATGTGGCGCATTTAGGCATAAACCTAATGTTAGATCTTAAACAGTGACCTGAGTTACACTACTGCTTCTACACAACCCCCCCCCACCCCCCAATTTAAACCCAGCCGAACCAGGTTGGAAGATGTGAAGTTTTTAAAAAAACACACACAGGAAGACGCACTTTTTTAAAAAAACAAGAAGCAGTTTGGAATGCTGTTAAATGTGAGATGTAGGGGGAAAATGGATTCAAATCAGTGAAGAGTAATGATCTGTGAAATCCCATTAGAGGAGAATTGGGAGGACATGTTTTTACAATAGTAGATTGTCTTGAGAAAACTCCCTAATCCTGCAACTCAAACTTTCATTGGACTTGAATGAGTAATTGAGGAGGCCAAGAGGAGGCAGCGATGTGGGGAAAAATAAACCTGGGAAGGAGCAGCCAATGATGTGTGGATGAATGAGAATATTTGGGTAAATGAGAGTGTTGAGTGCAGAAATTGTTGCTGTTATGAGGGCGAGAGGTGGGCCTCTTGCTGGCAGTTACAGTTGGGGAAAATGTGAAGGAATCAGTGAAGAGGCTGGTGAGCTGGAGAGAAGATGATCATTAGTGATTTTAATTAACGTGAAATGGTGGAAGCCAAGGATGTGCTGCATATGAGTGTAGTTTTCAGAAGTCTTTGGTACAGAAAGTGGAGTTATTGGAAGAGATCTTGTGGAATCAAAAGTTCAAGAAAATATGGCATCTCTTTTGGCTCATTAACTTGTCTTGTTCAGAAATATTTATTTTTTAATGCAAACTGGATCAGAAAAAGATAAAGGTCATGAGAGAATGTCACGTATAGAACATAGACAGAAATTGGTCTAATGTGCATCAATTTCAAATTATTCCTTCATAACATAAAGCAAGGCTATGGGGAAACATTGGGGGAGTGGGACTAATCAGAGAAATCTTTCAAAGAGCAGCACGATGGGAGAATGGTGTCCTTCTGCGCTGTAGGATTCTGTGATTCTTCTATGCTTCTAGGAAGCCGATTGAGGATTCTTTCCAGTAACTGAAAGTAAGCTTCATTATTTTAAGGAACTCCGCTCCAATGTAAATCCTGTTGGAAGGTCGTAGAGCTGATGCACTTTTGACTTATTACGAAATCCTATTTGAAACAGCTGCAAATTAGACCCCATTTCCTATCTATTTGTGGATTGTGTGTTCCATGCCCTTGACACATAAGCAAAGTTGAAACTAATCTAAATTCTGAGACTTGCCCCATAATCTAAAAGTTGTAAACAAAATATTTTGGTTTGTGTTGAAGAAATTTAAAGGTGAATAGCTTTAAACTGGATCTGTGTATTTCATGTGAAGGCTTTGTCAGCACTTGTGAGTTTGTATTTGACAATGGCAGGTCAAATTCAAAACCTGCCTTTATCATATACCTTGAAAATAAATGAACAATTCAAGAGTGCATCTAGTTACCTTTAGTACACATCTAGATATTTTTTCTGGGTTTGAACTCTATTCTCTGGGGATGGGAATTTTTTTTCTGGGGTGTACCAAACCCCAGAAAAAAAACTTTGTTTTGACCAATACAACCAGAAATCAGCTTTTGTACTAACCCCTTGCAGTTTTTAAATAATAATAATTCCATTTGATATAGTGCCTTATCACATCATCAAGATGTCTCGAAGCACTTCACAGGATATACTGTAAAGTGGATTGACTGTGTATTTTATGTGTGAAACGCGTCAGCCAGTTGCAAACAGTAATGTCCCACAAACAGCCATGGAGTAAGTGACCAATTTTATTTGAGGGTTTATTAGCCGGGACACCAGAATAAACTTCATTCTTTTTCCGAGTAATACCATGGGATCTTTAACATCCCCTTGAACAGGCAGTTAATGTATTAACTCATATTAAACTTTGGTTTAACATCTCATCCAAAGGATAGCAGTTCTGACCATGCAGGATGCCCCAAGCACCGGATTGGTGTGTCAACTTGGACTATGTGAGTTCAAGTCCTGATGTGGGGCTTGAACCCACAGCCTGAGTCAGAGGCGAGAGTGCTTCCAACTGAGACAGATCATGAGTGATATTGTTCATAAGTAAGACTTAATGGTGAGTAGTGAAGAATTCAACTGAGTGTAGGGGGGGGAGAGAGAGAGAGAGAGAGCGCTGAACTGCCGTGCCAGTTCTTGCAAGGGTCACTGGGTAGCAAATGCAGCACGTTTTTCCCACTCTTCTCTCCACTCCCTTCCTCCCTAGCTCTGGGAGTCTTTGGTCTCCTATTGCTACTACTGTCCCAGATGAGAAGTTAACATGTCACCGACCAGGAATTTAACTTGGCTCAGCTGCTCAGGATATAAACTCGCTTAACATAGTTTTTAAACTTTTCATAATGATTATAATGATGTTTTAAACCTCATGGTCAACTGGTTCATTTGACAGACAGTTTGGGAACAACTGTTTAATTTTCACTGAAGAACATTCTGTCCTTTTCCTGTGTGAGTAGGTTAATGAACAGAAGCTAAATAGTAGATAAGAAATGGGAATTTCCAAAGAGTCATGTTGATGTTAACTACCATCTCCTAATGAATCGAGTTCTGGCTCTATTTTGTTCATGGTTTTTAGTCATTGGTTCTGAGAAGAATAGTTATGTGGGAGCTCTTTCATTTTATCTACAAGATGCCTTGCTCTTATCTCAAGAGAAAGCAAACATTGTGAGTTTTAATTTGACCCATGTACAGCACATGCAGCTCCTTTATACAATTAGTGTTCTGAACTCTAGTACATTTCCCATAGTGTTTTGTGCTGAATTCGTGCCATAATCTGTTCTACCTTCCCCCACCTCTGCAAAATTACCCGGCACTGCCTCTCCCCTCAGGCCGCTGAGACCCTCATCCACACATTTGTCACATAGAGGCTCGACTACGCTAACTCCTTGCTTGTTGGTTTTCCCAACTCTTTCATTCATAAGATGCAGATTATCCAGAACTCTGAAGCTCATGTCCTCTTCTGCACCAGGCTCTGTGATCCTCACCAGGCTCCATTTGCTCCCCATCCCCAGAGGATAGAGTTCAAAATCTTTGTCCTTGCCTTTATGTATGTCCAGTGTCCTCAGATGGTTGCTGAATTGTAAATTTCTCTCTCCCACAAAAAACAGTCACTACACTTTATAATATATTCTGTCTCTGTCTCCCAGTCTCTCTGTCTCTGCCTCCCTGTCTGTCACATATGGGAGGACTCTAGCTCCCATGCCACCAGAAAAGTGCCATACATTTGATGCAGAATATAGATGTATCTCTCTGAATGGTGCGTGCTTTTCCTCTGTAGCTCCGTAGTTGCAGAATACAATGTATGGCTCATATTTTGGGACTTTATTAAAGCATTTTTTAATATAGCTCATCAATGATAGGAGATCCCCAGAAAAAATATGCTCATGACATTGCCAGCTGCAAGACCTTTCCGATAAGGTATAAATCACGGCTCTACGTCAATCGGTTATTGCGACAGTGTCAGATACACAGATAGACAGACAGACGCTTTGTCTTTATTAGCATAGATGGTAACGTTTTGGTAAGTCTGTATAACCTTTCATATGGTTATAGTTGAATTTTGAGAGTTATAATTGAATGGTCAGCTGTCATTGATGAAAAAGTGTAGCTGAGAAATGCCTTTGATTTCCAGATAACGAAAGGCATTTTGAGGGTGTAGCCAATTGTTAGGTATCTCCTGCTGGGTTTCATGTTTAGTGTGTTTGTCTTGCCTATTGCCTGTACATGGAGGAGAAGGTTGAAAATTCCAGAAATAAGAAAAAAATCTAGTGCTGTTAGGAATGTCAGCAAAATCTTGTTCCCTTTCAGGACGTTCTTGTTTATTTCACAATAATCTGGTGCACACAACATTTTTATACAGTCCTGTAGCTCAGTGGTTAGAGCACTCGCCTTGCAAGCGAGACACCTGGGTTCAATTCCAGGCAGGGCGAAACCTTGGCCAAGTTTCCTTACTCCACACGCCTAATAATCCTCCAAAACAAAAAACAATAATAAATTGGTCATTTTCAATCCACGACTGTTTGTGGGACACTGCTATGTGCAATTGGCTGCCGCGTTTTGCCCACAAATATACAGTCAATTCACTTTACATTATATTCTGTGAAGCGCTTTGAGACATCTGGAAGATATGAAAAGATATCAAATGCAAGGATTATTATTATTATTTGTTTTTTTAGACCACAAAGTCTAAAAAAAAGTAAGCTTTCCTTTTTCAACACTAAGGCCTATTAGTAAAACGAGTGTTCCTTGCAGATTATAACTAGCCAGTTAATACATCAAACTGAGTTGGATTCTATGCATAATGGTGTTTCTGTAAGATCGTGTTTGCTTTGTAGTAATTTTCTCATATGTGCCAGTTTATCCCTGTGCATATAGTGAGTGTGATTAGAAATTTTAGTAGCAGCCTTATGCTTAAAGAATTGAAAGCAGATGGATACAGCACAGTGAATCTGGATGTGGGGAAGGCTGAAGTGACCCAGTTAATTTACAATTGGTTGCTTGTTTTGGGGAGCAGTTTGACGAGATGCCAAGTGACAGGGAAAGAAGAGCCAAGTTGATAGCACAGCATTCTCTGTGCCTGGGGGTAATCAGACCTGCAAAGCTAAAGGATTTAACACCGTATTGTATGTATGGTGGATTCCTGCTGCACTTGATTCAGTTCAATGTATGTTCTGAAGTCCTGGGGAGGTGTTCTCAAACAAAAAGCTTGCATATTAACGCAGAATGTGTTTGTATTAAGTTAAGTTACTTCAAACACTATTTAAAATTTATTAGTTTTCATGATATTCAATACATCCTGGTACAACAGTGTGTGTTATAATATGAAGACTTGACTGCTTCCCATAACTTTTTAGGTGTATAAAGTCAGTAGCTACAATGATGTCCGTGCATGATGCCACATTTAATAAAGCTGTACAGGAGAGACCTTGTGGTAAGTTTACTAAAATATGTACAGTGATTCTAGGTAGTTGAGAAAGCAAGTAATATGCTGGGAGTTGGGATATATATAACTAAGGATATAACTTAATATATTCATGAGGTAGAAGGGAATAGAAGGTATGGGAGGGGGTAAGAAGTGGGTGAAAATGTGTGGAGGATAAACACTGGCACAGACTAGCTGGACAGAATGGCCTGTTTTAACAACAAAATTACATTTGTATAGCGCCTTTCACATTGGGAGGCTGTCCAAGGCGCTGGACAATCAGTGTTTCGGACCCGCAATTGGGTTCGGGATTGTGGGAGATGGAGGGAAGGAAGGTGACCGAAGGCACGGACAAAGAGGAGGGTCTTGAGATGGATCTTGAAGAAGGCTAGGGAGGGGGTGAGGTGGAGGGACTGTGGGATGGAGTTCCGGAGGGTGGGGGCAGAGTGGCTGAATGGCTGTGCATTCTATATAAATTGGTGTAAGAAGCTAATGTATATGGCAAGAGAGGTGATCTTTAAATTGTACTTGACTTTGATGACTTTGACATCTGGATTACTCTGTTTAGATTTGGTCTCCTCATTTTTACCAAAAATAATGGTGTGAAGCAAAAAGCCATTTAGATAAATTATAGAAGTTGGGGATAGATATACAATATGAAGGAAAAGGCCACACAACTAGAGCTTTTCTCTCTTGAAAATCAGGCAGAAGGCTGAAGTGTGTGTAGGGTGCTTGATAGACAAGATTATTGCTTTTATCAGGGAATTAACATTTTTCTTTGCTATTTGGGAAATTCAAAAACTAGGGGGGCATAGTTTTAACATACGTAAATGAAGAGCAACAAGATTATATTTGTATAGCGCCGTTCATGTCAGGAGGATGTCCCAAGGCGTAGGACAATTGCATTTCACCCGAGCTACGGTCAGGGGGGGAGAGGGGAAGGGGGTTGACCGATGGCATGGTCGAAGAGAAGGGTTTTGAGGCAAGACTTGAAGGAGGCTAAGGAGGGGGTGAGGCGGAGTGATTGGGGCAGGTGTTTTTGTTCAGTAAAAAGGTGATCAGCAAATAAAAAACTACAGGAATACTCCTTTATAAGGCAGTAGTTAGGGTGCATACAAGGACAACCTACTTTACATGGGTGCTATATAAAACGTAAGGATTTTTATAACTGCCTGTGTTCGAGTGTTGCTAGTTCTCGTCACTCATCACAAAACTGGTGAATTCTCTGAACGTATGCACAGAAATCCGCCTGACACTCTTATGTTGTACTGCTTTATTTTGGATTTAAAGTGCATCAATGGGATTTTGAGTTTTAAATAACAAATTCTCAGGGCCACAGCCCAATGTGTTATTAGGGAACCCGGGCTATGATTTGGTTGTCGTGTAGATGATTTATTAAATCAGGTAGTGGAAGCAGGAAATGAACAAATTATCTGAAAGGAACTAAATTGAGTTTTGGAAATGAGATGGTATTCAGTGTTTTAGACTGAGTGAGAGATTTTGAACAAATCATTTGGGAGGTGGAATGAATAGGTTAAAGGGAACCAATGAGCTACTTCTATTTGAAACTGTTACTATGTACAGATGTTTTTGATGGTTCACATAAACTACATGTGCTTTGGGTATGATTGAAAGAACAATTCCCTTGAAAGGATTGAATTGCTATAAACTGACTGTAGGCAGTAAAACAAGCGCGTTCAGCAACATCCCTAATATTAGTAGTAACTGAGAAGTGGTTGAATGTAACTTTCATTATTTAAAATAATGCATCAAGTGATTTGAACTCGAACTTATGAAGTCCCATGAGAACATGAAAACCCTAGTGATCGTAGCTACTGAGGGTTTTCTTTGTATCTTTAATGAAAGCTTTAGGAAATCATACATCTTCATGAAGCAAGAGCACAGTTTTACCAGGATGTGTTTAGTATTGTGTAACGCTGAACATCGAAGCAAATTTCCACATGAAGAACAGATGTGATTACACTTGCGATTCCTGTTGAATTCTACCATAGCACAAGCAACAAACTAGAGGAGTTTGAGGTGGGGGTCAGATAATTCTTCACTCGTACTTAGTTCACTTCCAACTTTAACTTCAGTCTCTTGAATGAAGGCCTTGGTCTACATTTAGGAAATGTATCAAAGTAGTTACTGTGGCACAGAGAGAAAACTAGTGATGGGAAGCAACCTGGTGACATTGCTCCTTGTTCTTGATGTTTTCTTCGTTTTCCGTTCAGCATGGAGAAACTGAAAGGGAACTGATTTGAGCTGGGGGAATTGGGAAGCTACAATGATACTTGAGAGAAAAAAAACATTTTGAAGGCAGATGGTAGGATAAATTTCTGGAAAATGGAAATGATGCGCAGGTATTTTTCGGTGAGGTAACGGAGAGGATGGATAAAGGTAGTGCAGTTGATGTAGTTTATATGGACTTTCAAAAGGCATTAGACAAAGTGCCACATGAAAGACTTGTAAGAAAGATAGAAGCCCATGGTATAAAAGGGACAGAACTGGCTGGGAGACAGAAAGCAGAGAGGCTGATTTTCTGACTGGAGGGAAGTGTACAGTAGTGTCCCCCAGGGATTGGTATTAGGACCACCAGTCTTCTTAATATGCATAAATGATCTGGACTTGGGTATAGCAAGTACCATTCCCAAGTTTGCAGATGACACAAAGTTAGGTAGGATGGTAAACAGTGAGAAGGATAGTAGCCAACTGCAGGAAGACATAGATAAAATGGTAAAATGGGCAGACACATGGCAGATGAATTTCAATGTGGAGAAATACGAGGTAATGCATTTTTAGTAGAAGGAATGAGGGGAGGCAATATAGGCTGGTAATACAATCTTAAGGGGGGGTGAAAGAAGAGAGACCTGGGGATGCAGGTAAATGAATCCTTGAAGGTGGCAGGACAGGTAGATAAAGCTGTAAAAAGGGCACATGGGATACTACGCTTTATAATTAGGGGCATAGAGTACAAGAGTCAGGAGGTTATGATTAACCTATATAAAACACTGGTTAGGCCTCAGTTAGAATACTGCGCCCAGTTCTGGGCACCACACTATAGGAAGGATGTTAAGGCATTGGAAAGGGTGCAGAGGAGATTTACAAGAATGGTACCAGGAATGAGAGACCTTGATTATGAGGAAAGGCTGGAGAGGCTGGGATTATTCTCATTGGAGCAGAGAAGGTTACGAGGAGACCTAATAGAGGTCTTCAAAATCATGAGGGGATTTGATAGGTTAGAAAGGGAAAAACTGTTTCCACTGGTGGGTGTGTCGGTGACTCGAGGTCACAGATTCAAAATAGTGTCTAAAAGAAGCAGAGGGGAGGTGAGAAGAAATTTTTTCACGCAGCGAGTTGTTCGAATCTGGAACGCATTGCCTGAAAGGGTGGTCGAGGCCGATTCGATAACTATTTTTAAAAACGCAGTGGACGGGTATTTGAGGAGGACGGGTTTGCAGGGTTATGAGGAAAGGGCTGGGGAGTGGAACTGACATTAATTGCTCTATTCAAAGAGCCGGCACAGACTCGATGGGCTGAATGGCCTCTTTTTGTGCTGTATGATTCTACATACCTAAAGTTACACAGTATAAGAACACATGAGAGAGTAGAGCTCACATTCTGTCCTCTGTGTCTCACTCTAGTTGCTGATGTAATTCTCCCTGAAAGTGTTATTATGTTAGGTGTTATAACTCGGACTCTTAACACATGCCACAAAGCAAATTTTACGCCTGAAATATTAGAGAATTTTCAGTGGGGAGGCGGATCTTATTATTTCAGTGGATCTTATTTACCTATTCACAAAATGTTATTTTGAACTATTAATAGAACTTCTCCCAGGAAGTTGATGAATGGCTTGTTGATGTTTTCGGGGGTATTGTAATTATTGAAGGATACAAATTAATGAAATCCAGGTGGCTTATTGAAAGCAAAGTCTGTTCAGATGTTAATGCCGCTTTGTTGCACTAATGTGGAATGACACTACGACTGTTGATCAGCTTTGTTTCCTAAATACATCTCTGTTCTGCTCAGTTTAAAAAAAGGACAGAAAATTGATTACAAGAATTGCATGCAAGCCAGCATCTCTCTGCTTTTGTGAATTAATCTGCCGTAAACTGAAGGCGACTTTCTGATAAGCAATTAATTACTGGTGTCTTGGATTGAGATGTAAAGCGTTGTTTGTAACACATTTGGTGTATTGGAGAGCCCCATGGCCACCACAAACCAATCCAATGAATTGGCTCTAATTAGTATGTTCTACCACCTCAACTCCTTCTACTTGTTTCCATCCTCGTGGAGTCCTGTAGCTCAGTGGTTAGAGCACTCGCTTTGCAAGTGAGAGACCTGAGTTCAATTCCAGTCAGAGGGCGAAACCTTGGGCAAGTTTCCTTACTCCACACGCCTGATAATAATCCCTCCAAAACTAAAAACAATAATTAAATTGGTCATTTTCAATCTACAACTGTTTGTGGGACATTGCTGTGCGCAACTGGCTGCCGCGTTCGCCCACAAATATACAGTCAATTCACTTTACAGTGTGTTCTGTGAAGCGCTTTGGGACGTCCTCCCGACGTGAAAAGCGCTATATCAAATGCAAGGATTATTATTATTATTATCCTTGCTTTCCGCCACCTTTTAGCATTATACATGAAACCTGCAATTATCTGAAACCTCCCTAATCTTTAACTGTAGATTCAGATGAGCTTGTCTAGTTTACAGAAGATTTCACTTACAGTATTATAAATGCAAAATGAAACTCCCTCTATTGCCCAACAGTACCTTCACATCCTTTTCTGAACCACTGAAATATTCTATCGCCCCGGCAACCACCGTGAAGTCTTTGGTCTGATGGCATTATCACTGCTTCCTATGTTTTGATTGAATGTGAATGATCCACATTCAAGATTAGAGAAGTAGGGAATTCAGTGAGTAAGCACGGTCTGATCTCCAGATTTCTTGTAATCAGCTTTTTCTATAGAAATGGTAGATTATCATCACAAAAAGCAGTTGAGGTAAATAATAATCCTTGTGTTTAATATAGCACTTTATCACGTCTTTGAGACATCTCAAAGCGCTTCAGACGGTATAAAATGAGCTTAAAGTCCATCAAGAATGGAATTGTCTGGTTAGGCTATGTTTCTAAAAATTCTTATGACCTGATTTAGTATTGATCCAAAATGCACTTGTTCAGCAGCCAACTTCTCCTACTTGGCTATATTAGTACACACCTCTCTGTGTCCTGTTCCCCTTTCTGTAGCTTCCTAACCTTAATGGAACCATGTTGGCTTTAATACTGAATGCCAAGCACAATCACATTCAAAGGAATATAGGTTTTCTAGAACCTCTTTGATAAATCCCATGTTTTCAAAAATAAATCCTATAGATCTTACTGAAAAGAAATGTGTATTGGTGTGATCTCCAATGTTGCCAGTATTGTAACTTGTTGCCTCTCATGCCTATTTTTGGTGGGTTGAGCATTACAATTTTTAGGTAGAGGCACAACTTGGCAAGTGTTGTTGTATCAAGAACTTGGATGAAAGACTTAAAACTGTTCTACACCAGCAGGGGAGGAAGATGTTGAAAGAAAATACTGAACAACAACTACTTACGTTTATATAGCGCCCCTCACGCAGGGTAGCAGCCCAGAGCACTTGCTGAGAAGCTTAAAGATTTAGCTAATGTGAGAAGGAAGGACTAAAGAGTGATTAGTTCCATGAAATTCTGGGGAGGGATTATTATGTTATATTCTTATAGTAGGAGACCTTTGGTAGAACATTTGACACAGAATTGACACTTTTCAAATAATGAGGACTAAGATATGTCAGAGAAACTATCAAAATACACGGTCTCTACACTTTACAGTAAATCCTGTGTAGGACCTTGAAAAGTTAATCCGATGTGAAAGGTGCCGCTGTATGTCAAATGCAAGAATTATTAATCATTTATTATTGTGACAATAGTATTGATGAAATGGACATGAATGGGAAGGATAGAGTTACATCAAACGTTGCAGTATGGAAACGGGTCATTCAGCCCAACTTAGCAATGCTGGTGTTTATACTCCACATGAGCCTCCACTCCTCCTAATCTCTCCCCCCCCCCCCCCCCCCCCCCCAACCCCTTTATTTCCTTCTCTCTCCCTGCTTGTCAGCCTTCATAACTCTTCCCTTCACAAGCTGTAGATCATCCGGAGCTCTGCAGCTCATGTCCTCTCTTGAACCAGGCACCATGACACACCTTCAAAGCCTTCTACAGCCTTGCTCCTTCCTACCTGTGTGACCTGCTGAGGCCATATCATCCTGTCCGCTCCCTCTGCTCAGCAGGCTCCGGCCTGCTCCATGTCCCCCGCCCAGTCTGCCTCACATCAGCAGTCAGGCCTTCAGCCTCTCTGCCCCCACTCCACAGTCCCTTCGCCTTGCTCCCTCCCTTGCCTCCTTCAAGGCACGTCTCAAGACCCTCCTCTTCAACCGCGCCTTCGCCCACCCTCCTACCCCTACCCTCCTTTATCCCAACCCCTGCTCGAGTCCAAATCCCTGACTGTCCCGCGCCTTGGGGATGTTCTCCCGACATGAAAGGTGCTATGTTAAATGTAATTTGATGATGTTGTATGCAAACTAAAGGAGAGTTAGAAATGCCCATTGAAGTCTGCATTTCTTGTGTTGTCCAGAACTGAAAGCGGTGCCAGAAATTATACCTACAAATGCACTTGCAGGTTCACCCAGAAATACAGTCGTGATCTTTCATAGCAAAAAACTGAAGTGTTTTGAGGCGTTTTGACAATGTGTTAAGGAACTATATCAAATGAAAGGATTATTAAAAACCTCCCTAGCTACGGATAGTTTTCTACCCTCAGTTCTATCAGCTATGAGCAGACAATATCTTTATCTTGCAAGTTTTAAACTGACCTTCCTTGTTCATGTCCTGACGCTTTGTTGAATGTACTTTAAGGGACTCATTGCTCATGTTGGTTTTGGAAAATGTCTGAGCTAAATCCAAGTTTGCAATAGAAAATATAAATGTACTGTTGAGATAATAATACTTGCATTTGATATAGATGTCGCTGAGACGCCTCAAAGCGCTTCACAGAATATACTAGAAAGTGAATTGACTGTACATTTTGTAGGCGAAATGTGGTAGTCAATTGCCCCAGCAGTGTCCCACAAAGAGTCGTGGATTGAGTGGCCAACATGTCGAGATTAACCAACAAGTTGTGCTTTTGAGATGTTGCCCCATCTGAATATAGTCACATGAATCAACAGCTACTCTAAATTACTCTTTCTGTTAGTTGTGGAAAGGGAGTATTAAATCCCCAGGAATATAAATATGCACCAGGGACCAATCCCACATCCTAGTTTTCAGATTTGGAGAAGGATTGGTAGGAGACTAATTGGGTTCCTTGCTGACCAGACTGCTAGTGGAACATGCTATAGTTCTGATTATGTGTGGATAATTAATGCTGTAATTTGTCAGAAAACCTACTCATATTAACTGTGTGAAGACAAACCTTTCCAGAGACTCAGTTGGTTCATTTTGTTCATATGAGCTTCACTTCCAACCATATAAACATAACTACAGAAACAGTGTGCGTTAACCTGTGGGAGATTTAAAAAAAACAAATTAGGTAGTGTTTTTGGCATTGCAGTAGCTTAATCTCTTCAACCGTAAATCTGCTCGTCACTGTCATTCACAGTCAGTGTTTGTCAGAAGTGTTAGAAACTATGCTCTTATTAGAGCAGTACAACAGTATTTCCCACGGTCTCATTGTTCTGTTTATGCAGTGGCATAATCTTCATAATGATGCCTTCGGTCTCTTTTTCCTCTTGGACAATGATGTGATTATATTTACACATTCTAAAGGATAATTTGGTTACTTTGGCCAGTTTAAAAAATTCCATATCAAAGCTGAATCCTATTTCTATTTGCTTCACTGCATTTTATTTCTTATTATTATTTCTGCGTGTAAAAAGTTCATTCTTAAAGATCCTGATCTATTTGCTTATGCAGTGATTAACATTTGCCAACTCAATAAAATACACCCTGTCCAATCTGTTGAAACTGTTTGTTTCTGGCCTACTATCCATTTATACAACTTATTAATTTATTATGTGGAAGTTCACTCAATGATGTGCATTATGTGGCTGAGAAAATCCTAGTCTTGGATGATGTTGGTATCTGTGGGGTATAGAGAAATATCAGAAAGATTCCTTGTTGCTATTTAGTAACCCACTTGTGTTGTATGTTCCCCTTACCCCCCCTCCCGCCCCATGCAAACCACAGCATCTTGTCTTTTCCTCACAATTGTTTTGTTCAATATTTTCTTAATTAGCACAGATCAGGGATTGGACATGGAACTTCCCGATCTGTGGCCCATCGCTATATGATATGGTGTGTCAATATGGTGAGCCATCTGGAGCAACTTCTAATAGTGGATTGGACAGAATACCTAAAAAGACATATTCTTGGCCAGCAACTGTCTCCTAATCTAAACCATAGAGTTAGTGGAAGTGAACAACTGGGGCTGGAAGTGATTGTGATTAACGTACTAAGTCAATTATTCATGTCGCCCCGATGGTTAGTTGACTATTTGACCATGAAAGGCATCGCACTTGATCCCTGAGCTCAATCGCATTCTTTTCCAAAGTCCACATTGATCATTGCATAGCAATCTACACTGGAACCATGGTCTTGCCTTCTCTCTAGCTCAACGGCACTAAGAGCAATTGTAGCACACAACGCCGGCTAAGATCCACTAACTTTCAAACATCGTACTATCAAACTGTTTCTATCTAGGAAATCGCTACTCTCAGCACTTTTTGACTGCTTCTTCTTTGCAATTAACCTAGAATTCCTTTCATGACTTGCTGGAGTGCTGCACTGTCTTTTATGAATATATTCTGTTTAGCCAAACACTGAAATGACTCCCAATTATATTGAACCACATCATTGTGTCTAATTGCACTGCACACAGCTCTAATCCTGTTCTCCCTCTTCATTCATAAAACAGTGCCTTTTTCATGGATCCTTTGGTTTGAGGAAAGGTTGAGGGGGTAGGGTAAGTGAAGAGAAAGTTGGTGTAACCTCAGCTGATTCTTTTCTTCCAGCTGAAATCCACATAATTGGGAACCTATCACGGAGGTGTTGTAAGTCAGGTTACTGGATTAGAAACTGCAGGCCAATTGCACACAAATGATGTGGAGACTTTTAGAAGGTCTGCATTGAAAATATTCAGTGGGTTGGAAATTCCATTTCAAAGTAGGAAACCTGCTGACGTGAACATCCTCAAATTAATGAGGATGGTGAGCTTTACTTCATTCTGAAACTCACAGAACCAAGTTCCTCTGGTGCAACAAAACAAAACTGCTGTTAATGAGCATGCAATGTACAATATCTTCACCTACAAAACACGAACAATCATTATACTTTACAATAAATCTTGCGAAGCATTTTGGGACCTCCTCCTGATGTGAAAGATGCTGTATCAAATGCAAGGGTGCTTATTATAATATGGTATGGCTTAGAGTGTCCTAGTAAACAAACCATTTCTAATGCTTGTTATATTTTTAATTTACTTGGCCCCAAAAATTCTAGGATTGCAAAAAGCTTTTTTGTTTTGCAGGCAGCTCTTTGAAGAAATCATTGATTGTCTTTTTACAACGTTTCTGATTTAAATGTGTCACTCAGTCATTTTAGGAAAATGATCCCATGCTAAAGGTTTCACTAACCCATTCATTCCGTAAACACGAGGCCAAATCAATACATCTACCCAAACGTTGCTTAATTGATGTACGGCTTAATTGGCAGGCAGTGGCGGGGGCTTGGGAAATGTTTCAGGCAGGTGGGGCTTACCACCTGCTGAGATGTCATGGTTTTCTGTTTGGGGGAAAGGAAAGGGTAAGCCCTCTTTACATTCCTGGCTGCTGAGATTCAGGTGTGATCACAGCCTGTGATCATGAGATTGACAGCCCAGCAGGTACGATTGAGCTAGATAGATTTTGTTTGGCAAAATAATGAAAGCCTCATCCCTAGTTGGGGAATACATTGCTGGAGACCCTGCTGAGAGGAAAGCTCAGGAGTTTCTCTTCACCAATTTAATGGGTAACCTCATCTGAGCCAAGGAGCAAACATGCCCAGCCTATTGGGGTCCAGGTCTGGAAGCTGTTTCTTGGTTCAAATTCTGGCTTATGCTGTCAGTACAGATGTGTACAACTAGTAACTGTGTTATTGGGGCTTGAGGAGAGATTAAAAATCCATATTTCTGATGGAAACACATCAGTTGATGTCTGAGAACGTAATAGCCCAAAAAGTCTGCTGATACTGTCTAAGCTTACGTGATTGTCTGCTTGAGTGGAGGCAGCAGAGGCTATTCGTTTCAACAACTCTCCAGTTCAACATGAATTGCCACCTTCAGAGCCGAGGGGGAGAAAGTTGGAGATTTTTAAATATATTAAAAACTATTGGAGGCAGCTGTTTGTGACACTTAAAACTGTAGTTTGGGAGCAAGTAAAGTTTTTTTTAAAAAAGTAATCCACTTTTTTTAAAAAAAACTTTTGACAGGAGCAGTAAGTTATTAGCCATTATACTGGAGGTCTGTTATGATCATTCAAAGTCTGATGTGAAATTCAGGGCACTCACCTGAAAGTAACGCCCTTAATCTCATCTGTGTGCCTAATGTCTTGTGAGTTATGAGTTTGACTATTGCAAACTCCTTGCTTGTCGGCCTCCCCAACTCCTCACTCCGTAGGCTGCAGATTATCCAGAACTCTGCAGCCCATGTCCTCTCCCGCACCAGGCTCCGTGACCCTATCACCCCCGTCCTCGCCTGACTCCACTGGCTTCCCATCACACAGAGGATACAATTCAAGATTTTTTTCCTCACCCTCAAAGCCCTCCATGGTCTTGCGCCCCCCCTACCTCTGCGACCTCCTAACCCCCTACCATCCTGCCCACTCCCTCTGCTCAGCGTCCCCCGCCTCACCCGCCCCATCATTGGCGGGCAGGCTGACAAAAGGGATTGACAGACGAATAGATTTTCTTTCGAGTTTTTTTTAGCTTTCAGAGTTTACAGCATGAATATTTTAGCTTTCTGGTGTTTATGTACTTTTCTGTCTACAGAATCTTTTAAAAACTGAGCTTTTCAATTCATTGAGTTCAAGATGTACTTGCTCACAGCAGCCTGCGAGCAATGAAACATGAACTAACTTCAGAATTTATAGTCTCAAATTCTATTCCATTCTTCATTGTGTCTCAGGAATATCCTGTTGTTGAAAAAAGGTTCAGCCGTTTCTAGTTTTTTTTTGTCAACCGGGTGTCTGACACATCTAGAAACCCTTCACCATGCTTATGAGTATCCCAACCAATCTGAGAATTCCATGTATCTCAGCTAAACATGGAAATCCCAGAGATAGATTGTTGGAATGGAATGGGCACTCGCTCCCTGGAGGGACTCAAGAAACATGACTTGGGGACCCCAGAATGTGCTTTGGTGTACTGCTGGAGGCTAACCAGCAAACACCACATAGCTTGCCATTGAGAGCACTGTCTGGCAAGCTTTCCTGCTGCTTGTCCAGCTAGGACCACCCTACCTGTTAGGGCTTTGGCTTGCAGGGTTACTAGGTGCTGAGTAGGATGTCTCCCTGCCCCCAGTGACTGGTCTGCCTTTCAATTTCCTGCCGATGAGCCAGACTGGCTGTGCTGTCACCAGCAGTGCCCCTGGAGTACTGCGGACCCGCCAGGCTCAGGATCCGGACTACCAAGACCGCAACATTGGGCTGACTCAAATCCAACATTCCATTGCCAAACATGTCACCTTGGAGCCAGTGCAGTTCCAAGGAGACCTTGCTTACCTCCCCGTCCAAGGAGGATAGCAAATCAGATGTACATGGGTTATTAAAAAGAAGCCCTGGTGCTTTGTATTTAATTATTCAGTGCAATAAATTAACGAGATGTAGCTTATTCCCTACAATTGTTTATTAAGTCTTCTGATTTGGCTTTATGTGAAATAGCTATTCAACGACAACAACTTGCACTTATATAGCACCCTCCACAAAGGGTAGCATCTCAGAGCGCTTAACAGTGGCAGAGCCTGACTGTTAAGAGGCCAGGCACTCCACAGAAGTGCCCTCCTGTGCACCTCAATAGGCAAACACAACAGCAAAGAATGGGTGTATCTATCATGCGCCCAGGTGGATAGCCAAACTTCTACTCTTCTAGGACCGACATTCACCTGATTCATGTGCCTGGCTGATGCAACTCCTGGAGATGTAATATCAACTACCTTTAAATGCTGCAGAATCAGGAGAAACTCTGCTCTTGACTTAATATTTTCTACGTGAAATGATGTAACCCCCCCGCCTCTTCAATATCTTCTGAATGTTCTAAATCTTATTCTCTACTTCGCCATCTATTTATAAAACTTGTTTACTTTTTCCAACTGCTGTAGATCTATAGCTAGGCTTCGAAGCATTCGGAGTTAATCGCTTCTTACTCCCTCGTACTGAGCTCAGCAACTTCAGATCATTGACAACTTTTTTTAAATTTTAAAAAAAAGTGTTTGTTACGAAGGTGAATGTCACTAGTTTGCAGGAGGAGTATGAGATGTTGACCCAGGTGACTTCATGTATATTAATCTTCTGCTGACATGAGATTTGCTGACTAAACCTTAAGGAGTTATTATTTCCCTTTTAAACTAGTAAATACTGCGAGCAAGATTTTCAATATATATTTCATTAACTTTAATATTGAATAAGATTATTGGTAAAACCACAGTAAGGTTGTATAACCTCTTCCCCTCCCCCCCTGTGTTTGGCAGTTCAGACTCATTTGAAATGTTACAGAACACTAGGTGTTCATTGACGTGCGAGTTATAATTTACAGCAGTCAAGTATTTATCCTCTAGGGTTTTAAAACAGGTGACTTGTCACAGACTATAGATCATGCGCACCTGAAGGAGTTTGGGCTTCATCTGTTTAGTTTGTTCTGAAAATGTGGTACGCCACGGAAACAAACTGCTCCGCTGTGTTTTGTTGGCTGACAATAGTTGTCATTGAATTTCTGCTCTTGCATTCACGTTCACATTTTCACTTCAAAGCCTCTTTTGAAATAAAACCTTTTGGTATTCTGTTAATGTTGGTGGGAACAAAATCTGGTTTCTAAAAGATTAGTGGTGCTGGGTATGCAAGTGGGTACAATATAACCTTGGTCTACTTCAAACAATGACTGACAGCTTTTCTTTTCTCCCCCCACTCTTTCCATGCAATAGACGACCAAGGCTTTTCTTCCCAAGATGCTGGAGATGAACCATGGACATATTGTGACTGTGGCCAGCTCCCTAGGGTTGTTCAGCACTGCTGGTGTCGAGGTTAGTAGCTCAAATTCTTTGATTCTGAAACTGGTTAGCGGAGTTTGGAGTTTTTAATTTTGTGTAAGAAATACAGCAACATCTTCAAGCAAACACAATTGAAGTGTTTCATTTAAATGCATTGTGCTTGATTCTTGGATTTTGCAATTAACTGTATAATAATACTGTACTACCAAAATGAGCACACAATTGACTTGTCTATTTAGACTGTTTCAGTAGGTAGTGATTAGGAGAAAGAACGAACCCTGTTTTGATACAGATTTTCTGTTACATTTTGTAGTGGATTGGTGCACAGTGATCCACATTTCAGTGCAATCCCAAGTGAATGTGACTGTTTTTGAATGCCACGTTTTGATGAAAACCAAGAATGATGCATCTCTAGTTAGATGCTTTTTCCGTCCCATAACATGCCTACTTTTATTTGGGTCTCCACAAAACTTACAATTGAATTCTGGTTTGACGACTTGTCTTCCTATTCACCTTCAGTTTGGTTTACAAGATTCAAACTGCTAAACAGGATGGATTTGTTTAGACCAATTTTTGTAATGCTTCTTGGGTCTTGCAAACTGTCATTTGTGATCTAACCTTTACTGCCTCCTACCCGATATTAGGCCTCTTTCCAGCTGTTCTCCTTGTTTATGTGTACTCTGTCCTGCAGTCCATTTGTAATGTTACTGCTGCCCTGCTTTCAATTAAATGAGTTCAGAGGTGTGTGTAAAAAGACATGGTACATTTCAGGATATATGGACAGCCATTTTTTTTTGACTCATCGAGTGGATTGAAACTGCGACAGAGACAGAAGCACAGATCACTTGCTTCTTTCTTTGTGCAAGTCAATTCACTCGATGTCTCAATCACTGATTCAATTGGCATGTTGCTGATGCGGTTATAAATCTTTTGAGAAAGCATGAAAAGAGCTGCTCAAGTACGTGTATACCAGCTCCATCTGTGTTTACTGTTGCCACTTCATCAATAACTTTCTATGGAACCACATCAAGCAGCACACTCCTTAAATGGAGTTTCTGCATTTATCAGACAAAGCAAACTTAAATACAAGATTCACGTGGGCTGGTAACATTGTGGGATGCTTCAGGTGTCTGGACAAAGAAACAAGGGTAAAGGATTTGTTTCTCATCTCTTTCACATGTTATCCCTCCCCACCCCCACCACGAGTTAACTAATTTGCATAACTGCTTAGAAATTGTCCACCTTCTGTAGTAGGGCAGAAATAAATGATTGCTGCATTTGAATTCCAGTTCTCTTTGTGTTTTGGTGATTGTAGCTAAAATTTAAAGCTGTCCATTATAATCATCCGAGTCATCTGAGCAGTTTAAACAGTACAAGCTACCTCCTTGGCATTGAATGCTTCCCCTCCATTCCCTAACAGTCCAATAGATTTGCCAAATTCTGTTCTTTGCCCTAAGAAGACAAACTGGCTCATTAAGGCAGCCTGCCTCAAGTCCTTCCCCACCTGATCAATTCTCTCCATGTTCATATTTGACAGTTGCTTCTCCAGAAAGATGCCTTCCCAAAGTAAATTCATAACCACGACTTAAATTGGCGATCAATTTTTAACTTTCAATCCAGTGAGTATTGGCAAGGCTCCAGTGTTTAAATTTCTAGCTGTAAGCACCAGAAACAAGTCCCACTGGACCTCCGAATGGAGCTGGTTGAGAATCTCTTTTCCTCACTCCCTTTTATTTTGCTACAATCGGATATAATTTAGTTTTGACTTAATATGGTCTTCATAATGATTGTGTCCAGGTTAGATCTCTGGTCTTATTGCAAAAAATAATCGTGGGGTTTTGGTTTGTCTTGCAAATTGGAATAGAAAAGTATTTGAAGTATTAATTTGAAGTATGACCATCTATATTGTGTCCAGGTCACACCTTGTGTCTTGAGCAACATTGCTAGCTTGATTTAATAACTGTGCATTTTGCAATTTGGTAGAGATTGCACAGAAGCAAGCCTAGTTGTGAAAGTTGTGAATTTACCCCAGAATCACAAAAAATCATTTAGCTTTTCTTGCATATTTGCAATAATCTTGTGGAGTCCTGTAGCTCAGTGGTTAGAGCACTCGCTTTGCAAGCGAGAGACCTGAGTTCAATTCCAGGCAGAGGGCGAAACCTTGGGCAAGTTTCCTTACTCCACACAGAGCCTAATAATAATCCCTCCAAAACCAAAAACAATAATAAATTGGTCATTTTCAATCTACGACTGTTTGTGGGACATTGCTGTGCGCAATTGGCTGCCGCGTTCGCCCACAAGTATACAGTCAATTCACTTTACAGTATATTCTGTGAAGCGCTTTGGGACGTCCTCCCGACGTGAAAAGCGCTATATCAAATGCAAGGATTATTATTATCTTTACCTTTATTTGTTTTTATCCCGCTTTAGGATTACTGTGCAAGTAAATTTGGGGCAATAGGATTTCACGAATCTTTAAGTCACGAGCTGAAGGCATCGGAGAAAGATGGGATCAAGATGACCCTGGTCTGTCCATACCTAGTGGACACTGGCATGTTTCGCGGCTGTAGAATAAGGTGAGATTGACGACAAACAGCACTTTGGCTTTGAGTCATAGAATAATCCAATTCAGCGATGAAAAGCATGCTTCTTCACAAGTTATTACTTTTTTTTTACAATTTGACAGGGAGTTGGCTTTGTTTATATAAAAAAAAAAGCTTGGCAACTTTCTATAGATCACTTTGCATGTGCATCCTGCCTTGATGAAGCTGTCTAGAGCTCAGTACAGGGTACATTCTTTTTTCCACAGGGGCCTCGCTAGCTATAAGCAGACTAGGCAGCTGCCTAGGGCAACAGATTTCTGGGAGGAGTGATTTTTCTTTTGACGCTTGATCGGCAAAATTAGACGAGAACGCATGTTCATAGAAGCCCTCGTATGCTTCAGAGTATTTTGATATTAACTTGATGCAACTTGTATTTATCTTTGCATCAATAGAAATGATTGTAATGTGCATGTTGTAATCTTTTTTTGTTAAATGCATCTTTCTTAAGTTAAAGCTATTGAACTTTGGGGTGTGAAGCTTGAGATATTTGACCACAAGTGCCAAATTTAGAAAAAATTCCATTTTAAAACGAGAAAAAATGTTGCTGTATTGATGAGGCAGGCCTGTGTTAGCTGGACTACAGGAGTGGACAGAGTGGGAAATGAGCAGGGCAGAGAGGTAGAGAAGTGCTACAAAAGGATTTGTATGGTGATGAAGTTGATCCATTCAGAGATGAGGAACCACCTCTCCTCCTGGCGAGGAGTGAGGTGATGGGCTAAAAAATTTAGTGCAACTGAGGATATGGGCGAAAGTTTTGGATCAGCTGAACTTTGTGGGTGGTGGAACTGGGGAGACCAGTGAGGAGTACATCTGAGACGTTGAGGAGGGAGGTGACAAAAGCGGGGATGAGGGTTTCACCAGCATTTGGTGTGAGATATTATAGGGTCAGAGGCAGGAAATGTGGCAGAAAGCAGTCTTGGTCAGGAACTGAATGTGGGGTAGGAAGAATGGTCACTACACTTTACAGTAAATCAAGTGCTTGAGAAGTTATCCTGATGTCAAAGGCAAGGATTATTATTCAAACAGTTTAAAAACTAGGTGCAGATATGTTGAAATGTAATGGAAAGTCATGGATTACATTAATTATAAATAATAATAATCCTTGTATTTGATATAGAGCTTTTCACGTCTTCTAGATGGCTCAATGTGCTTCACGGAATATACTGTAAAGTGAATTGACTATATTTGTGGGTGATATGCAGCAGCCAATTGCGCACAGTAGTGTCCCACAAACAGTCATGGGTTGAAGTGACCATTTTTTTTTCTTGAGGGATTATTATCAGGTGTGTGGACTAAGGAAACTTGCCCATGGTTTTGCTCTGCCGGGAATCAAACCCAGGTCTCTCGCTTGCGAGGTGAATTCTCTAACTATTGAACTACGTAGGAATTAGGAGCAGGAGTGGAGTCCTGTAGCTCAGTGGTTAGAGCACTCGCTTTGCAAGCAAGAGACCTGAGTTCAATTCCAGGCAGGGCAAAACCTTGGGCAAGTTTCCTTACTCCACACAGAGCCTAATAATAATCCCTCCAAAACCAAACACAATAATAAATCGGTCATTTTCAATCTACGACTGTTTGTGGGACATTGCTGTGCGCAATTGGCTGCCGCGTTCACCCACAAATATACAGTCAATTCACTTTACAGTGTGTTCTGTGAAGCGCTTTGGGACGTCCTCCCGCCGTGAAAAGCGCTATATCAAATGCAAGGATTATTATTATTATTATTATTTGGCCCCTTGAGCCTGCCCCGCCATTCAATAAGATCATGGCTGATCTTCTAACCTAACTCCATCTGCCTGCCTTATCCCCATTTCCTTTAATCCCTCTATCCTTTAAAAGTCTATCAATCTCAGTCTTGAATATGTTAAAGGACTGAGCATCTACAGCCTTCTTGGTTAGAGAATTCCATAAATTCACTACCCTCTGAGTGAAGAAGTGTTTCCTCAACTCGGTTTGAAAAGGCTGACCCTTAATCTTAAGACTGTGACCCCTAGTTATAGATTCTCCTACCAGGGGAAACCGTTTCACACTGCCTACTCTGTCAAACCCCATAAAAATCTTACGTTTCTATAAGATCACCCCTAATTCTTCTATATTCTAGAAAATATAGGCCTAGTTTACTATCCTCATAGGTCAAACCCCTCATCCCAGGAACTAACCTTGTGAATCTACGCTGCACCCCTACAAGACTCCATAATATCCTTAAGTAAATAAGGGTGGTTCAGTTAATTCACACTGTATAAATAATGCTTCCTGATCTGTGTGAAGTGCTTATCCTCAGATTGTGGCTTGGAACTTGACTGGGTGGTGGGGGAGAGTTTTGGAATGTTTTAATGAGCCAAAGTCCCACCTTGTGATTTGACAAGTGCTCCAATTGACGTATTTCCAGTGCCAGACATTAATTTAGACAAATCTAAGCCTTTGGCATTCTGGAATAAAGGCGCAGTTGGAAACTGTCAAATGTTCCATGATGTTTCGAGAGTCTTAGTAAATATGTGCATCACTTGTGATTGAAAGGCATTTCTGTGTTCATGTAACTCTGAAACTACAACTTCAATGCTGCACCTGCAGAAATTCAAGGTGTGAAACAATGATTTATTTGTTATGTCAAACCACAAAAATGTAGATAAGAAACCACTGGGTTATTTATAACTCAGAGTCCTGGGATGACTGCACTGCAGGTGTACCTGCGGTGTTTGAGTGCTTGTATGCAACGGGATATATTTTGGAGGTTGTGGAGTGGTGCATAAGTGGGGGCTGCGACTCTCTTGATGGTCTTCTTGTCTTTGCTCCAATACCAACTTACATTTATACAACACCTTCCACATTGGGAGAATATCTGAAAGTACATTACAAAAACTGAAGGAGAGCCTGAGCTGGTGGTGCAGTGGCGGGGGGAGGGGCCGGCTGTCAGCATAGTCAAAGAAGTAGGTCATCATTTGAAAGTCGATCAGTCAGTGAAGTGGGGAAAGTGGCCAGGTAGGACAGTCACAGGAGATGCATCTGAGGTAGAGATGAGGATCTTAGTTGAACCACAAGGAGCCAGCGGAGCTGCCCGAGGACGGATGTGATGAGCTTGTGGAGCCTGGTACAGGAGAGGATGCAGACTACAGAGTTCTGCATTGTCTGTAGCTTGTGAAAGGCCAGTGAACAGGGCGATGGAAAAATTGTCTGGAAGTGACAAAGAGTTTTAGCTGGGTTGGGGGTGAGGTAGTGCTAGAACAAGCAGAAAGGTAGAGTTGGATGTCATCTGGATATATATGGACTGAGGTGCATCATGCACACTACATATGTACTGTTAGTGCCTCCACATTCCCTCTGTTGGACATCTGCATGGAGCCAACTTTATAGGAACATAATGCAGCCAAGGCAGGGAAACCATGTCCTGTTGTCTGGAGTTTTCAGATTGCACTGAACCTGGCCAAGTCAGGCTATCCTGTGTAACTGCAGAGGGAGTTGTGTCCTACATACATGCATCTGACAAGCCAATGTGCTTATTGCAGGGTGTGGTAGTAAAGTGCATGGACACTGTAGCCAAATTTAGCTTACTACTGTGCTGCTTTCAGTCATTATAAGATTATGTAAACCTAGACTAGCCAGACTGTTTTTAAGAAATACTTAATAGACTTATGTACCAAGTCCTGTAATGGAGTCCTGTAGCTCAGTGGTTAGAGCATGTCCCTCACAAGCGAGAGACCTGGGTTTGATTCCCGGCAGGGTGAAATGTTGGGCAAGTTTCCTTACTTCACCTGCCTCTGTTTACCTAGCAGTAAGTAGGAACCTGGTTGTTAGTTGATAGGCGGATCTCTTTTTCGGGGGGTAATAATTCCTTCAAACAAACTCCTACAATATAGCCCCCGTTGAAGATGTGTAAAGGCCTTAAAAGGCAAGTGGTTTTGTTTCATGGTGCCTTCGTACTGGGCTTCCAACTACACTAAAGCAGGGGCTGACAAAGTTATGCTCAGAATCAGCTATTATGGAGAATGCATTAACAAATGTATTTTAAAATTGATCTTTTTGCACTAAAACCATTTTTTTGGGGGGGAAACAGGAAAGAATTTGAACCCTTCCTTCCGCCTTTGAAACCAGAGTACTGTGTGAAAGAAGCAATGAGAGCTATCCTTACAGACCAGCCAATGATTTGTACACCTCGAGTAATGTACACTGTAACGCTTATGAAGAGGTAAGTGTGACGAGGAGGAAACAGAAAAACATTCTGCTAAACCTTGATAACTTGCATGTTTGTGTGTCGTTGTGCTTAAAAACCTCGATTTCCGAGTTTCCGAAAAAAGCTAAAAGTAAAATACTGCAGAAAGCAAACACCACAGACCATTAAATTGTGCCTTTTGGTCATATTTTTGATGTCTGGAATAAAGCTGGTTGGCTAGGTTTTATGACATAGTAACAGGAGATACCACCCAGCCCCTCAAGCCTTCTATTAGATCATGGCTAATCTGTACCTCAACTTCATTTACCCACCTTTGTTCCCAACTTAGTACTTGACAGTCAGAGATCACTGAACCCACTGGGGCTTTGGCTTGCAGGGTTGAGGATTACACCTCCCAAGTCTCATTGACGAAGCAGACAGACTATTTACCCAAGAATAATGACTCAAATTTATTTCGGAAGTACTTAGATTTGCAAATTCTTGTGCAAGACAATTCAGTCCAAGGGAGCTATTAATTTTAAAATCAATGTTCTGCTGAGGGCAAATGTAACCTTGCTCATTTGGCAAGCTTTTCAAAAGGGGAAATGACCAACACTTTATGTTCAATTTCAGCATTATGCCATGGGAAGCTGTTGTATGCATGTACCGTTTTTTGGGAGCAGACAAGTGCATGTATCCATTCATTGCTGAAAGAAAACAGGCTTCGAACAACAATGAAACCAAAAATGAAATCTAAAGAAGACTCTTCACTACATCCAGCACTGGGACACCTCAGATACAAGTGGATGCAATATTTTACTTCACAACAAATCCATCCATACAAATCAGAATGAGTTTTTTTGCAGTCTCCAGGCTGCATTGAGTGGTGCTCTCTCAAAATGGCTGTGAAGACTTTTTCCATGATCACTATGGAAGAAACTAATAATGTACTTGTGTAATGAACGAGTTGCAAGAAGTTAAATGTATTATGCCAACTTTTTTGTATAATTTTCTAGTGGTTAGACTGGTTAAATTTAGTGTCAATTAAGCAAAGCAAGATTTGAAATGTTAATATCATACAGCTGTCAGCATTGTCATTCTTGTGTTTGTGGTTAGAGGTATACTGTACATGATGTTCAACTAGAGAAATAGGTAAATGCAGTACTTCACAAATTCCAGTTTTTGAATAGAAAATGCACTGTAATTGACCATTTCTTCATCTAATCAACCCTGAAGAACCTCTGTACCTTTTTATGAACGTGCCACTGTAGCATAATTTTAAACACTTTTCACTTTACTGCAAAATTTTCTGAATGGAGATTGGTTTAATCTATCAGAACAGGTGGAGCACCTGTTGCAGTAGTTTTTAAAGGAGAATCTCATTGGTGTGCCTTTGCATAAGTGAAATATTTTTCTTTTTTTCTGTGTTAGTGGTCCATTTTTAAAAGCCTGAAATTTCTACCTCTTTGTATATCTATTTGTATAACTCTAATGTTTTTAAACGTCAGAAGAAGCTATAAAAGTAATGTATGTGCATATACCAACATCCTAGATCACTTTCTTTATATAAAAGACCGGTATTTGTGGTCCTGAAAAATGAACTGTGTTTTAGTAACCTAACTGTAAAGAAAAGTTTAATTAAAAATGTGATTTTTAGATGCAAACTATGTGCATGATTTTGTGGTGCTGAATTATGGAACTATTCAATCTATTGGTGAGTACTTTAGAAGTAAAACCTTTTCCCTCTTCCTCCCCTCACTTTGACTCTTTGTAGGAAACCTGGCGTGTTCATAAAACATCGTCATAATACTCCAGATAAGCACATTATTCAAAACTAGTTTACCAAATGTTTCCCTGTGATTACCATATTGTTTCACGTGATTTAATTCTAATTGTTTAAAATCTTATTAAGAGAAACCAGACCATTTCAGATGCTCAGATTAACTTTAGAAATTGCCAATTTACATTTAAATGGAGCCTTTAAAGGATGATTATTAACATTGACTTAATTATTATGTAGGCAAATGCAATAGAAAATTAGTGCCAACAGCCTAACAACCCATGATGGGTAGCTGATTAAGTTGAATTTTTGGGGTAAATTTAGACAAGGAGGGAATCTAAGGCAGGATCACAGAGAAATAGCCCACTTTGAAATAGAGACTTGGGTCCTGTAACATCCACTGAAATCACAGAGCAGACTGGATCTAAATTAATGACTCAATTGTAAACGGAATGATCTGGAAATAAACTCTAAACTTGTTTAATATAGGATGCTGTGTAGGCAAGTGCAGCAGCCATCCCTGTGCCAGCAGCATCCCACAATCCACATGAGTAATCAACTTAAATTGATTTTTCTTCTGCAGTGGATTTGAACTGGGGACAAATTGGCCAGGTTAGTACATACATATATTACATTTAAATTCAATTTACAGCAATGTAGAAGGAAATTTCATATCAACCCACCATTCCCGCTTCAAAATGGAAACTTAAATTGACAACAATTCCCCCCTCCCCCCCACCTTGTGAGCCACCTCTGGAACTCCAATGCTCCACTTCAGCCCCTCCATCTGTCTTAAAATCCGTTCAAACGACATACCTCTTAAACTGCACTTACGATCATCTTCTGTTCCTCTGCTCTGAGTCCTCTGATTCCTCTGAGGTGCTCCAAGATATCCTACGTGAAGTATAAATGTAAGTTGTCGGTTCCTGCCTGATGTGTGTTAGAAGCCTGTTGGTTGCGGATCTCATTTTCCCAACACACTTACAAGTGTATTTGAACACAATTGCATAACGTGTAGTTCTGTTCTGCTACTATGTCACTGGCAGACCCTTCATCCAACTAGAAATTACATTTGTACAGCGCCTTTCACGGCGGGAGGATGTCCCGAGGCGCTGGACAGTCAGGAATTTGGACCCAAGCAGGGGGTTGGGATCAGGAGGGGTGGAGGGCAGGGTGAAGCCTGCTGAGAGGAAGGAGCGGATAGGTTCATATGCGTTTAGCAGGGCGCAGAGGTAAGAAGGAGCAAGGCTGTGGAAGGTGAGGATAAGGGGTGAGGCAGTGGCGGAGGTGGAGGAAGGCAGAGCGGGTCATGGCACGAATGTGTGTTTAGAAAGGACAGTTGAGACTCGAATAAGACCCCAAGGTGCCAGACTGGCTCAGTGAGGTGGAGTATACAACCATGAATGGAGATGCTGCCAGTGCCTGAGGTGTGGAGGTGGTCATGGGAGCCAATCAGGAAGGCCTAGGTTGTTGACAATCAGCTGTAGAAAGTTAGCTCTCATCCAGGACTTGGTGCCCGACAAACATTCTGTTAGGTTAGCAGTGGTCATGGAGGCAGAGAGATAAGAGTTGGGTGTCATCCGCATACAAGAGGGAGCATGTACATGTTGGAAGAGGAGAGGACCAAGATTAGAGCCCTGAGGAACATCAGGCGAGACTGTTTGGGGGCTGGAGAAGAAGGTAGGATCTGAACCAGTGAAAGACAGCCATGAGATTGAGGCAGTGGAGGATAGAGTGTCAATGGGCACAAAGCAGAGAGGTCAAGATCACAGATAGACAAAATATCAGTTTGACCAGGGCTATTTCTGTGTCGTGGGGCAGCATGGAAACCCGATTGGAGGGAATGGCAGGAGAGGAAGGAGCGAAGCTTGGAAGCAATGACTCGTTCCAAGACCTAGGAAAGGGAGGTTGCAGATGGGGTGGTAATTGGAGAGCAGGAATGCGTCCAGGGAAGGTTTTTTGATGACAGCTGTTTTTAAGGGGGTGGGAACAGTGCCAGTGGACAAGGGTTGGTTGATGATGTCTGTGAGTAGAGGGGCAAGGAGGTGGAGCTGAGAGGTAAGGAGAAGGCTAGGGATGGGACAGGGTACAGATTATTCAAAGGTCAGGGAAGCTGAGTGCTTCAATGACCGTATGGAATTGACATTTAGCTATTGCTCCAGCAGGCAAACCTAATTCTGAGTGGTTTGACATTTGCTTGCACGAACAAATCAATACCTAAAGATTGTTTCCATGATGGAAATCTGTTGAGGCCTAATGATTTGTTTCTTGTGCACTGTGGAGAAAAATCACTTGCAATAATGTGAAAGTTTTTCAAATTGAAATGTGTGGACTCTTACTATGAAACATTGGGGAGGGAAATTGCCATGTCTCACAACCAATTCAATGGAATAATCACTACAATGATTTAGTTCTGAAACGTCACATTTTTCACCCTTTTGTTACATAAAATATACAGTCAATACACTTTACAGTATATTTCCGTGAAGCGCTTTGAAATATCTTGGAAGATGTGATAAGGTGCTATATCAAATACAAAAATTATTATCGTCACAAAAAAGATTGAAAGAATGATTTCAGGCACTAGGGGGCTGTGTGTGTTTTTGAACATTCTTGTATATAATATGTTAGCAACAAAAGCTTCAGAATGTATATTTAGAGAGGAAAAACGGAATAAATTGTGACCTGACTTATAATTAAGGAACAAAAAGTACTTGTAACATTTTTATTATTACTGCTGAGAAACAATTTAGAAATGGAGCGCTAGTCTATCAAAAAAATGTGTAGGAAATCACTGGCCAATTATTGTTTTTCTCTTGTTCTATTTTACTGCACTTGATGCCTCACATTTGTAATCAAGTGGTCCACGTCTTCTATGGTACAATATATATTTAATATAGAGAGAAAAGAGTGAAATAAAATTCTTGTTCTCCTCGTATTCAGTGCCTCCGTTGTCAGCAAGTGAATTCAGTGAAATAATCCGTCAGACAAAATGACAATAAAACATTGAGATTTGACACTTATGGTGCAGCCGACCTCGTTTAAGATTGACTCAGCATTGCCAGAGAAAAAAAGAAAATTAGAAATAATTTATTGGGGACAGAACACTTTGAAAATAATAGACCGGGGCATTCAGAACAACGTGATCTGAAGGTAAAATTGATATTTTCAGAGCTGAGGCTCCGTCGTTCACTTTGTATTTAAAGAAAGACACGAGACACAATTACACATGAACTGATGTGGTTTTACTGCATTTGGCCAATCATTAATCCAAAGCTAACCAGTCCTTACAAAATCCAACTAAAAGTTTTATACCTTCTGTACAATTCCTGCAGAAGGTTATCCAACATACAATTTTAAATTATCATTGGGTTATTTTTCGACTGTAGATGTGACCTTACTTGCTACAAAGATTAAATTCTGTTTATCCAGGTCAGAATGCAGTTATTAAAAACACTCAGTTGATGCACACGGCGGGTTGTACAACACACAGAATGGGTGTAGATGTGCTTCACAGAACGGAGGAGCAAAGGGTACAAAATGTTACTGCTAGGCAAGACATCTCAACCTTCTGTGATAGTAATGAAAATCAAACACCATAACTGCTTTCCTGGGGTATAATCTTATAACCTCTACTGATCAGAGCTAACATCAGTTCATGTATCAATAAGCATTTTTTTTTCTTGTTTCAGGTTTTGTTTTTGCATACAACTGGAGTAGCAGTCCAAATCTTAATCATATAGAGGCATATAGAATGACAAATGCTTATGTCAGCATAAAAAGATAAGCTGAATGACTATATATGAAGACAACAACTACAACTTTCACAGCACTGCCATTGGTTAACTTTAAATACTCAAGCATCATAAAAAGCAGAAACTAAAGCTACACTAAGGAAAACTGGTTGTTACTGAAACAATGGTGAAGTATTTATAGCCAATGGTGAAGGTTTATCTTGTCACTTTTTTTAAATCACTTTATATGAGCTCAGCAGCATAATCGTAAATCCACTGCCAGCAGGCAACCAACAACAAGTATTTATTTTTCTCTGCAAAGGGAAATTTATACAGTCAACTTCCCAGGTGAATTAACAGTACCATGCATTTTTCCCCACTTGCTTTTTGATAGTGTTGTCTTCACATAGATTCATATAATGGTATCAGTCATTTCCTCGTACACGTACACCCTATCGCGTGTTGACAGGTTTATAAGGATGCAGTGGCGGCCGTGGGTGCTACAGGCTCCTTGACGACAGCCTTTGAATCCTTGCAGTCCTGAGCTGTGGTGCCTGAGTTAGCCTGTTTATTTTCTGCCATCTCTCCCAGAAATGTGGATGGTCTGTGAAAACAAATTTAGCGAAAGCAGCTCAAACCCTCGGTCGCACAATTCTAAAATAGTTTGCAAACGTGTCCACTTGATGTAACATTCCTCACATGTTAAACACAAAGGTACAGGCGACAGAGGGGATGAGATCACACAGAAACATTGTTAGAGAAATGTCATCAAACTATATGTTTAATGCACCTTATCGGCTTTCAGCCATTCTATTCTCACCCTGCTCTATAGAATTCTATCTCAGAATCACACTGACTCGCTTCCTCCCCACTCTCCAAGCCACAACACGAGACTCCTATGAATGCACTTTTGGTCATCTTCCCCACCCACCCCCTTAGCTCCCATCCCAGCTCGGATGCCAATCCAACATTATGAAGCACTTTGAGACATCCTCCTGATGTGAAAGGTGCTCGGAAAATGTAACTTGTTTTGCATTTAAAATAAAATACAAGGCTGCAATCTGAGGTCCAATGTCTTTGCCAAATTAATCTAAATTTATTAACCCCAAATATAAATTTATCCTGAAATATATTATACTTGTAGAAATTCACCCATTCAAAGACATAAAGGCTAAACTAAAATTCTGAGAATAACCATAGAAATCTGCAACACAGGAGGTCATTTCACCCTTTATATTTGTCTTATTGTTTGCTCCTCCAATGAGGAGAAGCTTTACTTTGGTAAAACCCAAATCTCTGCTCTTTCCTCGAGCTCTAATTATATCTCATTAGATATCATTACAGCCTGGGTCACGCCTTTATCACCTCCCACCACAATTACTCAAACAACCTCCTCGCCGGTCTCCCCGGCTCCACTATTCACAAAATTCAACTAATTCCAAACTCCATTGCCCGCATTCTCACCCGCACTAAACTCCATACCTCCATTACCTCAGTCCTTCTCAAACTCCATTGGCTCCCTGTCACACAGCGGATCGATTTTAAGATCCTCACTCTTGTATTTAAATGCCTTCATTTACACCCTGACTCCCCTATCTCTCTCGTCTGCTCTCTCCCTACACTACTACCTGCTGTTCCCACTTGAATGGCTCTGGCCTCCTCCTTGTCCCCACTATCGGCGGGTATGCTTTCAGCCATTATGCATTCGCCTTGCCCCTCTCTCCTCATTTTCAGGTTGTGCTTGAAGACTGTCCACCCCCTCCACCCGGCTCAGCATCGGGCTCCACCACTGTTAAGCTTTCAGAGACGAGCTATATAAAGGGCGCTCTATAAATGCAAGTTATTGTTGTTATCTCAGTGGCAAATGTGCTGTGTGATATGATGCTGAGCGACAAAGATTACGAAGGTTCCTGGGTCAGAAATTCTTTGTGAAACAATTGTTTTAAAATCTATGATTGTGTGGAGTTTTGATAAATATTCTTAAATTCAGTATTAATGTGGAAATTGGTTTTTGACAATCCCCCAAAAGAGCTGTAGAAAATCAAGAGAGTTCAAATACAGTAGGAGGTCAACTTAGTCAAATTGTTAACCTGTAAAATGACATTGAAAGGCGGCAATCTGAGTCCCAAAGGTTCAGCTCCAGCCACAAAAAGTTTAAGAATCCAGCCAAAGCTATCTTTGTAGACTATGGAGCCACCAGCCTCACTGATGGAAATGGCACTTTACTTCAGGCTTTCCTGTCCAAAGTAAGGAAAACCAGCCCAAGTTTGAAAATGCATAATATTAATTGTTGGCTGCAGAAAAATGTAATTGATACATGAATACACACAGTAAATTTATTTTTGTTTTTACCACTGTAGTGTTGGCTTACAGTGAACTTAACCATGTTATCATGAAATTAATACTTAGTTATAGTGAAAAACTGAACTAAGGAGCAAGTGGGCATTTACATTATATAAATGCTAAACAAATACATACAGTAAGAAAGTTCATAATGTTCGTCAGACACTGATTAAAGCTCTGTGCTGGTCTTTTAAAAACAATTTATTCTAATTCATCTACAGGAAGAGAAATCCTCAGGACTGTAACTCTTTTACGTCAAGTATCCAGTAGTTTCAGTGCAGGTTCTCAACCTGAACAAGCAGAACATAGTTTGATTAGAGTCTTGAAATCCAAGTTGGAAATTTAGTAATATTAAACTTAAATTCTTTAAGTAACTGTTTAAGGGAAAGCTAAATAGGTACATGAGGGAGAAAGGAATAGAAGGTTATGCTTGAAGGCTTAGTTGAGGAAGGGCAGGAGGATAAACACTGGCATAGACCAGTTGGGCCGAATGGCCTGTTTCTGTGCTGTATATTCTAATGTAACTGTTCTGCTAGTCAGTCATTAGCACTAATATGACTCTTAATACAGTGTATAGTAAAACTCATAAATGACATTTTGTTAAAAGGGCTTCACTATGAAGGGTTCCATTGAGCTACTAGCGGAAATAAAATACACTTACATTTCAACAGATCCATTTTCTATCTTGATTGCACCTTCCATCGGGTCGAGTCCTTGTTCAGACAGCTGTTTCAAGGCACTTAGAGCTGCCTGTGGGAACCAAAAACAAAGCACTGTAAGCTCCATTGGATCCATCATTTTAAAGTGATTTTTAAATACCTACAAATATCTTCCTATTACATATTTAATTGACACCAGCGTTGTCACTGAAGGATTTACCTGCAATCAGGACACTGCTCCAGGCCTCCTTGCTAGTGTGTAAAAGAACTGGGATATGAATTTATACAGGATCTCCACAAGAGGTGTTTTAACATGGGGTAAGGGAATCCCTGAGTTAAAACTCTTCATTTGGAGTTGTAACCAGATTTTGACAGCCTGCATCAAGAAATTGACTAAATAAAGACAATTTCCTGTTCTTTTTACACCTGCATGCAGCTAACTGACCAGGAAGAGCTAACTGTGGGGCCAGAGACTGTGAGCAGAGCGATGATTATACTTTTATCCTTTTTTAGGAACTCTGGTACTAATTCAGCAATACAAAATCAGTTCTTTTAGAAACTCTTGAAAAATGGCCTCCAAATTGCCAGCTAAGACTAAGCAGACGATCGAGCCTGATGGGTTCTGAAGAAAACCCTGTCTACTTGAGGAAAGCTCAGATTAAAGTGCGGTGATAAGCAAATCTACAGTTAATGAACATAAATCCCAGTCTCATCAAATGTGATGTGTGGGTGAGGAAGCAAGACTAAAGACATAACCACTTAAAGAGCAACTATATCCTGTAACAAGTAGTATGAGAGAAACTCTGCTATTCAATTAGTGGACCAAAGTAGTTTCAATCACCATCTGCCCCTCGAGGATTGTCCTTGCAGGGTGAGCAAAAGCAAAGCAACTTCCAGGGAGAAAGTGAACATTATTATTATTTCCAGGAGCAACATCCTGATTAGCCAGGAATTGTTGGGGGGAAATTCAAGCTAACCCGACAGGTACTTATAGTTGATTTCCCCATTCTAAATGTATGTGGGAAGGTTGGCAATTATACCGACTGACACAATTTCAAAACAAGAGCAGAGATATGTTTTTTTTGGTGAACATTTCCTACTCATTAAAACCGACCCTGATAATCACAAGTGATCTTTCAAGTCATTTACCCTAAAAGTTTAGCTTCAGTCACCTTTCTAGTGAAAGCAAACATTTTTAAAATGAAATTCAAAGTGATCTTTTAGGATGTTAGTGGAGTCGTCTATGTGGACCCATGATCACCCCACCTGAAATTATTACTATGTTTTTATACACTCGAATGCCTTTGATATCCTTTTATTTTAACATACAAATGACAAGTAAAATAAACGTATTCCTTCCCCTTACTGTAGAAAATGTGTTTGCCAGAATACGTACTGCCATACGCAGAGCTTTCTTTGGATATAACAGGCCCATGTGTGAGTATGTTTCTCATTTTGACCTTTTGCCCACATAAACCAAACAGGTTGCAAATAAGCTGTTGGCAGAATTACTGGTTATAGATTTGTGAAAAATACTGTGTCATAAAATAAGTTTCATTTGTAAAAGAGAAGCTACCTGGTGGGAAAGACAAAAATTCAACTAACAGCTCAAAGACAAGTCCTGTCAAGCTGTATCATTGAGGAAACCCAGCCCTTGTTTGTCAAAGGAAAACCAGATGAAAGCAATATAATTTCATGATTTAAAAACTAAACCACATTTAAAAAAACTATTTCTCAATGGAAGTAAAGGTCATTCATCTCTGGCAGAAATGTGTTGTTTTTTAAATCAAAACAGTCTATTGCAATTGACAGTAATGCACTGAATAAAAGTCTTGTGCTAAACACGTTGAACTTAAATGCTTAACTTACAAGTTGTGCTTTTTCAGCAGATGTTGGTTCTCTTCGTGCGTCTTATAAAACAGATTATTTTGAATGGCTTCTTTTGTAGAACAGTGAGGAAATTCATTGATCTTGACCAGATTATAATTGATCTACTTTAGTCCTGTTAACCCTCAAAAACAGAGGGGTTGAAGCAGCTTTTGAAGGGAAACCTTAGTGTAAATGCTGCTTTGCACCAAAAAAACAACTTGGGATGTGACGTATGCCTCATGTATAGACCTCACACTAACTCGGGAGAACTCTGCTCCAACTGGAATCGACTTGGAGTAGAGCTCTTGCAAATCCTAGTGACATACATAAGGTTTCTTGTACAAAATAGACTTTGCCTTCTGAGGTGCTCTGAGACACAATTCCTGCTATTCCTGTTCAAACATTGTTCAACCTCAATGCCTTTTTCTAAACACCAGGAGGTATGTATAGTCTATAATACAATACGATCAACATGCAGAATCAGCTGAAGGGGAACTGTTGTGCTACTTGGACATGGACTGGTTGGGAGGTGTTCGGCTGCTGGGACACACTGTCTAAGCACTGCTCTCTTGTCTAATCCATTCCACTATTGGTGGACAAGCTTTCAGCCATTCTGCCCTGCTCTCTGGAACTCGATCCCAGAATCCCTCTGACTTGCTTCCTCCCTTGTGCCCATGTTCAATATCTGTCTGAAGACTTACTCCTTTGACCATGCTTCGGTCATCTTTCCCTTCCCCACCCTATTTACCTCACATTCTCCAGCTTGGTTGCCCAGCGAGCAATGTGAACAACTACTCACATTTGTATAGCTCCCTTCACACAGAGTAGTGTCTCTGAGTGCTGAGGCGCCTTGGGGCATCCTCCTGACATGAAAAGCGACACTATGTAATTGTAAATTGTATTTGAATTATTGTTTTTACATACACTTCGGTTATAGTTCTGAATGGATATTCTAACCAATCAGAACTACATAAAGCAATGTAACTTTCTCTATTCTCATTGGTCCAATGTAACATACGATGGTAAACACTGGAGAAAGAGACTGGTTTGGTTGATTTCTATCTCAGTCAGAAGATAAAATGCCAACGTTTATCAAATCTGAACACTTACATGAAAATGCATGAATGCATATTCTTCAAATATCACTGAGTTCTGGTTATTTCGGGCATTTCAGCAGGAAATATCTTTCTTTCAATAGATTTTCATTTGAAGCCTGATTTCCCCTTTCGATGCCCTTTACAACAACAAATCTTTTCAACTGAAGGACGCGGGGCAGTAAAAAAAACACCTGAGCAGGATAAACCCGAAGGTAATATCTTTAGTTTAATTGGCAATTTTTTTTTCAATCATCAAAGGTTAAAATATAACAAACCAGAATGCACGTTCTTGAAAGGAAGTTGTCAACTATTAATTTCATTCCAGAGATATCACACAGAAAATCAAACAGCAATTTAAATTCATGGATTACGATGAAAAAATGGAAAGATGGAAATTTTAATATTGAAGAGATAATTTAATTTGATGCATTTTAAAGTCAGAAAATGACTCATCTTGAATCAATGTACTCCACAGTATCGACTAAATCCCCTAATATTTTTGAATTGTCATTGAATGGTCACAAGAAACGTTTGTCTGGCTTCAGACCAGCCAGGCTGCCGATTTCATTATTAGGCAATAGCTCTGCCAGGACACTGCTTTGAATGCAGCATAAATGGTTGAACCAATTCGTGCTCCACTCAAAAGTATCACCACGTAAAATGCTTTACCTAGTCGTCCCTTTAACAACATTGAAAATTAACATTGTGTTACTTGAGCTCTACCCATGTCCTTGGTGACATAATTTAGAGGCCAGTTTTCCAAAGTTCAAGACCAGGTTCTAAACTAAGACTGAATTCAAAAATTCTTAAAATTTCTGCACAATCTTAAATTTTATTATACAGCTCTGAAGGTTAAGTTCCTGAGAAATTCTGGTCCTCTGTTGTTCCCAAGATTTACGGTGCAAAGTTTGCATCCTGTGGATTGATTTTGGCACAGAAATAATGCATCTGTTGCCAACCCCGGCTGGTCTGTTATTACAGCAGAAGTTTTGGCAGTCACAGTCTCATTTCAAAAAAACATCTGCAAATCTAAGATTTTAAGAATTTTTTAAAAATTCCACAACACATTTTGCAAGTTGTACAATAGTAAGTGTTTTGAAAATAGGGTCCACAAAGCCTGTTACAACACACCCACAAACCAAAATCTCTCAATAGATGCAAGAGTTTCAGAAATATGTTAATAAAGAGACTTTGTCTAAATAATATTTTTGCACAAATGAGTTTGATAATCTATCCTCAGTTCATCTTACTTAACCAACTGCCACCTGGTCCTCTCACAGACTTGTCTGCACTCTTTCTCCCTGTAAGATACTTTTCCAAAGCACTGAATGTCTTTTCAATTGGATCCAGATGTCAGGAGCTGAAAGAACAGCTCTCAGAATAGAGGAACTAACATAAATCTTGCAGCTGACAGAGATCCCACTGTGCTCACTTGGAGAAGCTCTTGGAATAACTGCTGGAGCCATGATACCTGATGGGCACAAAGACAGATGTGCATGTCCATATTCCCTTAAGGCCCAGTGTCCTCAGACAAATTACCAAACAACGTTAGTCAGAAGCTGCTGACTTCCAATTACATATTACATAATGCAATCTAAAAGTAATCTGCATTCAGAACAAGAGTAGGCGAGGTTTCTGCTTTCTAGTACATCACAAGTAAACTCAAAATTTACCAAGACAATAGCTGTTTTAAAAGCTAATTTAAGTTTATTCTAAGTTCTTTGAATAGTGAATTATCAATCCAAAAATCGTAATACGAAAACTGTTTACAATACAATAGCTTTTCAACATAAAAACTTCAGCAATGTAATATGTATAGGTAAAAGAACATAGGACATAATGTAAACTGAACTGATTGATTAACATTATAACAGGAATGCTTCAATTGTAGATAATTTAACCTCATATTTAACTCTTGTTATATCTTTTCACTGACTTTCCCTCTGCACAACTGAAGTGAAATATTTTCTTTCAAATTACGAAAGTAATGGAACTAATTTTCCATCCTCTCCTTCTTTCTCTTCTCCCCTCTAATGGGCCCCCTGTTATGACTGCTTCCTAATCCAGGGATCATCTGACTCAGTTACAGAAAAGCAACTTTCTGTTTGCAAGACTACAGTGAAAATGAGCATCTTAGGTTTACTATAAAAATTAAGGAAGTGACAGTTTATTCTTGAACAGAATAGTAAAAAATAATAAATCAGGATTTTCCACATCAGCAATATTCCCATCTAGAATCTCTTTGTACTTGATTCTTCTCTGCCACCTTATTATTTATTTTATTTCAACGTTATTCTAAGTTTATTTCTTTTTTTATGTATGGCACATTTGACATGCGTAACCAGGTTTTCAATTATTAATTTGTATCCCCACTCCCCACCACCACATGAAGTAAGTTATATAAATAAGCTTAATTCTGGCTTTGCTTTAGTTTGGAGCATTCAAAAAAATGTGATCACTCAATCCGCAATTGTTTGTGGGGCATCGCTGTGCGCAATTGGCTGCCGCATTTCACCCACAAAATATACAGTCAATTCACTTTACAGTGTATTCTGTGAAGCTCTTTGAGACATCTCGAAGACGGGATAAGGCACTGTATCAAATGAAAAGATAATTATTTTGATTATTATTATGAAAGACATAGAATAAGGGCACTCTAACACCCTGCCATTTCCCACATGGTTGGCTTCTAATATCGAGTTGTGCCATCAATGCAAAGTGCCATACACACATTTCCAGAGGAAATAAGGAAAAAAATGGAAAGAAAATGGGATCAGGTCTTTTTAATGCTGAATGCTGTTGTTACTGGAGGACAAAGCCGTCCCTTTTCTTAAAAAAATAGTTAGCAAGTATTTATTCCTGGGACAGAAGGATTCTTTTTCAAATGGTCTGTCTTTCTTTTCAGGATGTAATGCTGATACATACATCTGTGGGTGGAAGGTGGCGGAGCTGGTGCCTGAAGAATAATTGTGTAAGTTTTTGAACAATCACAAAAGAATCAAACTATTTAGTTAGTCAACTGTTATCAGTAAGTGCAGTAATTTCTACACATTGTAGTTCCAAGAACAAGTGTCATACTGAATATTCGTTGTGATTGGAAGTTAGTGTCTCAGTACAGTGGAACACTTATTATTTCCAATTTCAATTGTCCTCCATTAGTTTAGTGAGAAGGAGACCAGATCTTCCTGGTAGAATGATGTATACGTGTTTGTAGTGTTGCCAGGATTAGGGATAAGAGCCAAGTACCAGATGGCTCCCAGTGCAGTGGTGCCTGTGTGTAACACTGTATGAGTGAGTATATATCTGTATCTCCAAGCCTGTGCTTTGCTGTTAGTCTAGGGAGGCTTCTGCAGTAGTGTGTAGGCTCCAAACTGAATTTTACGTCTAACACCTCAACTTTATGAGTTAAGCTGAAACTCAAACATGGTAATCCTCAACCCCTCACCCCCATCAGCAAGAAGCTCTTTTTTGGTCAAGCATCATACATCATATGAAGGAACATGCCAAACAACTTACAAACAAACTCATTGACAGATGTTCAACAGCAAGTAAGTGCAATACTGACAAAAGTAAAATTATTACAAATTGAAACAAAATTTCCTTTTCTCATGTTGTGAGAATTACGTGCAATGGAGAGTACACTCAGTTTCCTGCCAGGGCTATGAATTCGTATTAGGCAAAGCTGCTTAGGCTCGCTGACGCAATTGGCACAAGTACACCAACAACCACAGGGTTATAGCAAACAAAATGATAGCTGCGTGAGTTCAATTACATTGCACATGAATAGATGTGGGCAGCTGTTTTGCGAAGATCTGAAAATTACCAAAAGCAAATACATTTAGACTGGAACTGAGTCCTTGATAACAAGATCAGCTGTGCACACAATGCTCTGCTGGCAGCCTCAGGCCATTTTGATCAAGCAATTACTCAGATTTCTGAACATTAAAATTTCTAATCACTTCCAATTGGCTCACTGGCACAGACAATGATGCACAATTAGCATCAACAGATAAGTGGAGTCCTTTAGCTCAGTGGTTAGAGCACTCGCCTCGCAAGCGAGAGGACCTGGGTTCGATGCCCAGCAAGGCAAAACGTTGGGCAAGTTTCCTTACTCGACAGGCCTCTGTTTACCGAGTAGTAAGTAGGAACCCAGTTGTTTGTCGATTGGCGGATTGCTTTTCCGGTGGTAATAATTCCTTCAAAATAAATAAAAATAATTGGTCACTCAATCCACGACTGTTTGTGGGACACTGCTGTGTGCAATTGGCTGCTGCGTTTTGCCCACAAAATATCCAGTCAATTCACTTTACACTATATTCTGTGAAGTGCTTTGAGACATCTTGTAGACATGATAAGGCGCTGTATCAAATGCAAGAATTATTATTATTATTATAAGACTGACTGTAACATAAAGCGTGCAAGTGTGAGGATAGCAGTCCAGCTGAGGATCTGCATTCATATAGAAAGTGATCTTTGCAATGGTCATGTAAAACCACCTGACAATGGAGTGCGCATTATCAGGTTAGAACTGTGAGGTACCAGAGCTCAACTGTGCAACTGGCAGCGTGTACTCAAACTATTCAATAAATGATGGGAGCTCTGCAGCAATCTCTGAGAACAAACCCAATTTATCTTTTAAAATGATGGACTAATCGAATACCACGAAGATCATGGGGAGGGGTACTGAGAGGAATTGCTGCCTCTAATAGGTATGTTTCAAATCTTAGCAGATCACGTTCAAACACATGGATCAAATCACTTTAAGATAATAAATTTAAACAACTGGTTATTTTGTGACAAATTTAATAACCAGTAGGCACTTCTTCACATTCCAAAACACATCTATGAGCTTGGTTCCTTCATCCTACAACAATCTAAAGTGGATCAAAGAAACTCACTTGTACTCATCGTTCTAACAAATCTGTCAAAAAAGCTCCACACAATGAGAGCTTCTGAATACCATTTTCTTGTTCTGATTCATAAGAAGAAAACCTATCTTCAACTGCTTTCCAACACAATGGTACTCTGCTACTGACGCAACAAATGAAAACCTGATAATATTGCTGATAAGTAACCTTTTCAGAATCAATTTGAAGAGATTTCATTTAAATGTGCCACCACAAAACATTCCATTTCATCTTACGCCAGGGACATAGTGCTTGAAGACAGTATTACAGAAGGTCCCTGTGGACATATGATGCACAGTTCCTTTACAGTATGCATCTTTGTGCTGCTTGTAGCAACCTTAGTACAATTACTGCACGTGTAATCATCATAAATGTGATACTGACATGCCCTGTGGTTCTGAATTACAGATCCCAGAGTATAATGTGTCTAGTTATGTGTAAAGTGTGGAGTGAAATGATCACAAAACCTCTAAATATAACTTGATCTACAAACAGCCATGGGCATTAACACATCAGAAAAGTGCCTTCTGGCAAAAATGTCCATGTCTTGATCAAAAGCTATAAGGATTGAGGAGTATTATTATGATTAGAAGACCAACTAGTGACGAACTTCCTTCGAAGGGAGCTGAGCTGGTTTCAAGGTAACGTGCTTAGCTATGCAATGTTGAAATTGAGTCAGCTCTCTGAGGCAGTTTTGTTATTCCGGATCCTGAGCCAGGCAGGTCCACAGTACTTTAGGGTACTGCTAATTACAGACTTATTATTATTAACTAGCCTGGCTCATCAGCAGGTCTTGGAAGGGCACACCAGTCACTGGGAGTGGGGATTCATCCCATTCAACTACTGTTAACCCTGCAAGTCAAAGCCCAAATGTATAGGGTTTTCCTATCGGGTCAAGCAGCACCAAACTTGCTAGGCAGGCAGTGCACTCAGAGACAAATTATGTGGGATTATCTGGTTGAACGTTGGCATGTGTGGGCAAATCATAGAATTATACAATACAGAAGGAGGCCATTCAGCCCATCATGTCTGTGCCGGCTCTTTGAAAAGAGCTATCCAATGCAATCCCACTCCCTGCTCTCTCTCCATAGCCCTGCAAACTTGTCCTCCCCAAATAATTATCTACTTCTCTCTTAAAAGTTGTTATTGAATCGGTTTCCACCACCCTTTCAGGCAATGATTCGAACAATAATAATAATAATCCTTGCATTTGAAATAGCGCTTTTCACGTCGGGAGGACGTCCCAAAGCGCTTCACAGAACACAGTGTAAAGTGAATTGACTGTATATCTGTGGGCGAACGCGGCAGCCAATTGCGCACAGCAGTGTCCCACAAACAGTCGTAGATTGAAAATGATCAATTTATTATTGTTTTTGGTTTTGGAGGGATTATTATTAGGCGTGTGGAGTAAGAAAACTTGCCCAAGGTTTCGCCCTGCCTGGAATTGAACTCAGGTCTCTCGCTTGCAAAGCGAGTGCTCTAACCACTGAGCTACAGGACTCCAAAACACGCGGTGTGAAAAAATTTCTGCTCACCTCCCTTCTGTTTCTTTTAACAACTATTTTAAATCTTTATCCTCAGTTTACTGACCCACCCGCCAGTGGAAATAGTTTCTCCTTATTCACCCTATTGAATCCCCTCATAATTTTGAAAACTTCTATTAAGTCCCCTCTTAACATTCTCTGCTCCAAGGAGAATAATCCTAGCTTTTCTAGCCTCTCCTGATAACTGAAGTCCCTCATTCCTGGTATCATCCTGGTAAAACTTATTTATAAATAATAATAATAATCCTTGCATTTGATATAGCACTTTTCACGTCGGGAGGACGTCCCAAAGCGCTTCACAGAACACACTGTAAAGTGAATTGACTGTATATTTGTGGGCGAACGCGGCAGCCAATTGCGCACAGCAATGTCCCACAAACAGTCGTGGATTGAAAATGACCAATTTATTATTATTGTTTTTGGTTTTGGAGGGATTATTATTAGGCGTGTGGAGTAAGGAAACTTGCCCAAGGTTTCGCCCTGCCTGGAATTGAACTCAGGTCTCTCACTTGCAAAGCGAGTGCCCTAACCACTGAGCTACAGGACTCCACGAGTCCTGTAGCTCAGTGGTTAGGGCACGAGTATTTGCACCTTCTCCAATGCATTGACATCCTTAGTAGTTTCCTTACTCCACACGGAGCCTAATAATAATCCCTCCAAAACCCGAAAACAATAATAAATTGGTCATTTTCAATCTACGACTGTTTGTGGGACATTGCTGTGCGCAATTGGCTGCCGCGTTCGCCCACAAATATACAGTCAATTCACTTTACACTGTGTTCTGTGAAGCGCTTTGGGACTTCCTCCCGACGTGAAAAGCACTATAACAAATGCAAGGATTATTATCCTTCCTAAAGTGTGGTGCCCAGAACTGAACACAGTACTCTAGCTGAGGCCTAACCAGTGTTTTGTAAAGGTTCATCATAACTTCCTGACTTTTGTATTCTATGCCCCTATTTATAAAGCCTAATATCCCATATGCTTTTTTAACAGCTTTATCTACCTGTCCTGCCACCTTCAAAGATTTACTTATACGAACTCCCGGGTCTCTCTGGTCCTTTACCCACTTTAAGATTGTACCATCAGCTTATATTGCCTCTCCTCTTTCTTCCACCCAATATGCATTACTTTGCATTTCTCCACATTAAACTTCATCTGCCAAGTGTCTACTCATTTTACTAGTCTGTCCATTTGCAGTCTGCTACTATCCTCCTCACTGTTTACTACTTTTCCTAACTTAGTATCATTGTTTACTACTTTTCCTAGCTTGGTATCATATCAAATGCAGCAAACAATTTGTGCACATGAATGTCCCACAAATAACCATGACGTGAATGACCAGTTATCTGGGTTTGTTGGCCAGGACACAGGAGAAACTCCCACCCTTGACTCTGCTGGCTGGGTTCTTGAGCTGGGGTTGGGAGTCGAGGGGAGTGGGAGGGGAAAGATTATCGAATGTGCGGTTCATAACCTTAAATACCTCTATCTGGTCTCCTCTGGAAACAGTAAAACTCACATAAGTTTCATGTTTATAAATTCTAAGTCGTACATTCACCCGAGGCCCATTCAGTTTCCTTTCAAAACTACTTAGGTTTCTTTGTACTACGGTATTATTCACCTCCTAATTCGGAATGCCGCTCCCTCTACCCTCCAACAGTCCCGCACTTACCAGGTGCTTTGAATTACGGGAAATTACATTCTTTTCCATCGACCGTATGCACTTACCGGTTGACTGCATTGAAGCACGAGAAATGTTGTCTTGATCAAGCATGAACTTCATTTCCCGTGATTCAACATGATTCCAGTGGTTGCCAGTAAGGCTGCATGCAGGGATGGGTCAAGACGCATTGAATCGCAGGAAACGTAGTCTTGACCCATCGCCACACTGGCTGCAGTGACGAACTACACCATGTGTACTTACCGTTCTGCATTGAATTACGCATGTGCAGTGTAGATTATTGATTAAATCATTTTTTATACGATTTATACAGTTTGCCTGCAAGGGATATTAAATGTTATGGTTCGATTGATACGACTTATAGGAATTTCACTGTATTTCTATAATTGATCTACTACAATTGTTTAAATGATCTTCTCCCATAGCATTATTTAAAAGGCTTCATTCAGCACTTGTTCCTTAGAACTTTGTGGAGTCCTGTAGCTCAGTGGTTAGAGGAGCAACAACAACAACAACAACAAGATTCCATTTATAGAGCGCCTTTCATGTCAGGAGGACGTCCCAAGGCGCTGTACAGTTGGGTCGGGACCCGAGCAGGGGGGAAATGGTCAGGGTGAGGGGAGGGAAGGGAGGGAGCGAGGAGGGGGGAAATGGTCAGGGTGAGGGGAGGGAAGGGGGGAGCGAGGAGGGGGTAGAGAGTCGAGAGGGGAGCTGAAGGCACGGTCAAAGAGAAAGGTCTTGAGACCGGCCTTGAAGGAGGAAAGGGAGGAAGCAAGGCGAAGGCACTGGGGGATAGAGTTCCAGAGCCTGGGGGCTGAGGGGCTGAAGGCCCGGCCACCGATGGTAGGGCAGTTGGGGCGGGGGATGTGGAGCAGACCGGAGCCAGAGGAACGGAGGGTACGGGCAGGTAGGTAGGGGGATAGTAGGTTGGAGAGGTAGGAGGGAGCAAGGCCGTGAATGGCCTTGTAGGTGAGGGTGAGTATCTTGAATTCGATCCTCTGGGGGATGGGGAGCCAGTGGAGGCGAGCGAGGGTGGGAGTGATGTGGTCGCGAAGCCTGGTGCGGGACAGTACACGAGCTGCAGAGTTCTGAATGACCTGCAGCTTTTGGAGGGAGGTGCCAGGAAGGCCGACGAGGAGAGAGTTCCCATAGTCCAGCCTTGAGGTGATAAAGGCGTGGACCAGAGTTTCAGCAGCGTGAGCGTGAGCACTCGCCTCTCAAGCGAGAGACTGGGTTTGATTCCCGGCAGGGGGAAAGTTTCCTTACTCTACACACCTAATAATAATCCCTCAATAAAGAAAACAATAATAAACTGGTCACTTCAATTCACAACTGTTTGTAGGACACTGCTGTGTGCAATTGGTTGCCGTGTTTCGCCCACAAATATACAGTCAATTCACTTTACAGTATATTCTGTGAAGCGCTTTGAGATGTCTAGAAGACGTGAAATGCAAGGATTATTATTATAACTTTGACTAGCATGCACTACAGGGGTGGGTCGAGAATGAGCTGGAGATGATGCCTCTTTAAAGAATGAAGGTCAAACCATTCTTCCTCTTTCAAATCCACATATAATTAGAATTACAACAAAGAAACAATCAGATCAAAGCCTGTGATGTGGTTTTGAAAATGCATCACTTGTTCTAGGGATCTGTCTTGAAGAGTGCAGATAAATACCCTCATGAAGTGGCCACAGTACACCCAGAATGAGCTGTAGCTGTCCTTGGTGATTCCTAACCCAGCAAGAATAACAAAAGTAAATGCATTCTGCTACTGAATTTGCTCATTTGTTCAGTGATGGATGTACCTAAGGATCTTGTTTCCCACAGGAAACAAATGATTGCTTGGTTTGACAAATGCTTTTGGCTCAAAGAGAAAGTTAAATCACTGTGCAGAGCAGCAAAGTGATACTTTATTTCAGCAGAAGAAATGTGAGGCTGACTGCCTTGTGTATCAAACATGATCTCTGGTGGGCCTATTACTAAACCATACAATTCACTGAAAACTTGTAGAAAAGGGAAGGCGAGCAATCCTTAAGGGGAGTTTCTTTCACTGCTAATAAAAAACAGCAGATCTCTGCACATACATCATTGGTCAAGAATTCTGCAATTTGTGCACTCTAACTGTCGTGAGACCATCTCCTCTGAATTACAGGGCAGATGGGGAAGGGTAGTGATCCCAGACAGTCTTTCTATCTCAAGCAGAATGAGGCCAAATAGAATACCCACTGGAGATTCTGTTGGGATAGAGCCATCAATGACTGACTCAGAGAGGGCTGTTTAACACCGTTCCGCTGCTCCTTGCTGAATTACATGAATCCTGCAGTCAGAACACCTCTGGCTCAAAAGTAAGTTTTACTTTCCTTCTCCTATGGGAATTTCGCAGACCGTGCCTAGTCTATAGGAACGCAGGTATGTACAGAGCTGAAGAATAAAATATTACAGTCTAAGCAGTCACTCCATACAGATTTCGTATACTGTTGGATTTACCCCCACAGAATCTCTTTTAAAATAATTAGGCATGACCTCCAGAAGGTTGGAAAGAAATGGAACTTCAAAATAAAAGGAAAAACCTTTGACAAGATTGTAATTTTCCAAGCTAAAGCATACTTTCTCATGTTGCTTTCTTGCGTATTTTAACAGTAGGGAGTAAAATCTAACGTTAATATCAGAGAACATGAAAATATTATACAAGAACATGATGGATTGTAATTTGAGCTTTGATGGAACTAAAACAAAGTAAAATAAGAACTTGGTGAGCTGATCTAAAGAAAAGTAAATGGCACCTCACATTATTTGGCAGGTTTATCAATCACTTACATTTTCATTATAAGCACCTTTGTGTTTTATTTTATTAATTATTACAGTAATTTATATTTTGGGGAATATTTGTGTTCATCAAGATGAGAGACAGTTTTGGGGTGGAACAGCTGTCAACAACAGCAACAACAACATTTATGCATTTATATAGCGCCCCTCACACTGGGTGAAGACCCAGAGTGCTTGTCCCCTAGTATCAGCATCAAGCCACTTCCAGGTCTGACAAGCATCGCCACATGCAAAGTAACGTTCGTGTGCTATCCCCAACAATTCACCTTTACCTCAGTCTCAGAACAATGGTGCAATATTTTCCATTTCCCAGCTATGATATGGTTTCCTTGAGTGATCAACAATTTAGTGCTGAATTATGGTCATTTTTATTTTCAAATGATACATCACATTGCAGCTCCAAAGCACTATTAGTACACTGCTTTGCACTTTGTAACGTACATGGTGGAACACTTGATAATAATAATAATCCTTGCATTTGATATAGCGCCGTATTGCGTCTTCAAGACGTCTCAAAGCGCTTCACAGAATAAACTGTAAAATGAATTGACTGTATATTTTGTGGGAGAGACACGGCAGCCAATTGCACACAGCAGCATCCAACAAATAGTTGTGGATTGAAATGACCAAGTTATTATTTTTTTAAGGAATTCTTACCCTCGGAAAAATGATCTGCCAATCAACTAACAACTGGATTCCTACTTACTGCTAGGTAAACAGAGGCGTGTGGATTAAGGAAATGTAAGGCTATACAAATATAATCTTGTTGTTGTTGTAAGGAAACTTGGCCAACATTTCGCCTGGGTACAATGCCTCAACGGTTGAGTTCTAAGCAAGGCATGACAAAATAGCTGATTTCTGGGTCTTCAGATCACTACTGACAGCACTTCCACAAGACGTGATACTAATATCACATTCTTTGTAGAGTGAGTGAGTTATCACTGACGGTTGGGTGTAGAGACCCTCAGTGTAGGTCCACAGAATTCATGGCAGAACAATATCAAAGGCCACCATAACAGGGTTCCTCTCTATAACAACTGCTGCTGGGTCTCAGGGAAAAAGTCTCAATGCTGACAAATGCAAGGAACATTCCTAAAGATGCAATAGAGGAAACCTAATTAGATTCTGGGCTAAAGTTTCTCAAAGACAGGCAATATCCCCGCTTTACAAATCTCTTTCTCAGACTATATTAGCCTGGTTAGGAGAATATTAATACTGAAAGTATTCATTTCTCTTCTGGTTAATCGTAGCAGGACGTAAACTTGGAGCAGCTCATGAAGATCCCCCGCCCCCCCCCACACTACTTCCCTCCAGATGAGCAGGCCCCAGACTTGCTAAATGTAGCAGACACTCAAGTGGAAATGTTTGTTTTATCTCCCCCGCATTTTTCTTCCCTCTTTTCTTGCATGAGGCAGCTCATGCTGAGATATGGTTCCACAGCTGCCAGCAGCTCTCTGGTATCTCACTCAAGTGACCGTTGCTCATATGTGTGCCTGAGACAGTGAATCAACAGGTTATTGAACCATGGGAGGTGTCCTAGCCGAGCCCAATCATTTACACACAAGTACTCTCCAGCAGGGGAAACCAGATAGCAGTCAGGAGTGGAAACTCTGGCTGAGTTTTGCCTCATAGGCCCAGGGACTCTTTGAGTACCATTTCACTGACCCACTACCAACCCAACTGAGTTCAGCTAGATAAACACATAGTAGCAGAAACTGAACCTGGGCCTTTCATGATCTTTACGCCTCAATGCCACCTCACAGAGTCAAATTTATCTAATATGTTACCCAGCAAATCTTATAATGAAACTTTAATGGCTATCCCCTAGGTACCAATTTAGCATTTTATTGCCATGTCTTCCAACCATATTTATATGTTGGACTTCTAGAACATCAAGGTGGCTGGCATGTCACATTCTGACCTGCACAGGTCCTTCCACCATGTTGAAGGCAGATGTCCCTTCAAATAGCTGATGACGAAACTTCAAACTTGGAATGACAGCTACTGGAAGGCTCTTACCTAAAGTCTAAGTTCGTGAACATATTCATAAACCAGGGTTTGGGATATCTACTCTGATTGATATGCAGAGAGGTAAGCAGCTGCTTTTGAAGCTTCACATTTTTAACTAATGGAACCATTGGATAGGGATGTGTATCCGAGCTGCAGATAGACAGGATGGTAGCAATGCCCTCATGCATTTCAAGCTGAGTTGCGTTGCACACCAAGAGCTATCCAGTGAAGATGCTTTTGTTGGATGTCTAATAATCAAGTAGTGACTATCCTTCTTGAGAGGGAAGTAAGCAAGATATCCTTTGGCTCCAAAGTGACACATCTGGCAATGGAATGTCAGAATCAAGTCAATCCTTTGTGGTTGTCTGTGGTCCCTGAGCCAGGTGGGTCCACAGTACTCTTTTGATGACAGACCAGTCAGCCTGATTCATCAGCAGGACTTTTCCCCAATCACCGGGGGCAAGCAATCTTCCCACTCCACTCCTGTTAACCCTGCAAACCAAACCTATAAGGGGCAGGGTAATCCTAGCTGGAAAAAACATGGGAAGCTTGGCAGAAGCAATGTAGGTTTATGTGGTTAAATTGTAGGAGTATCCAAGTGCACCACTCGGGTATCCCAAGCCTTGGCTCTGTCAATCTGTGCCTAATACTTTCTGAAATTAAGTAAGGAGGGTGCATCCCTACATGGAGAAAGAGCACATTCCATTCCAAACACCGAAATTTCCATGTGTAGATGCAATGCAAATGTGGAACGTTTAGTTTAATTTGAATACCCTTAAGCATGGCCTCGGGGTTCTACATGTCAGATACTCATGTTTGATCAAAAAAAGTTTTTTTATGTTGAAATAATATAGTAAAATGTGAATGGAGTACTACTACTGTAACTATAGGTATGGCACCTGGAGATTTCATGTGACTGTTTATAAACAGAGTGGTCACTGATTGATAGAACTCTCATTAATAGAGTCCCTACACAAGGTGAAGGAATCAAAGTTGGCTGTATTTCAGGCTTCAGTTACTCTTAAGCATTTGTGGAAGTCAAACTAGGAAATATCTGGAACTAAAATGCAGAAGTAACTTGTGGGGAAACCATCATAATAATAATAATCCTTGTATTTGATATAGTACCTTATCATGTCGTTGAGATGTCTCAAAGCACTTCACAGACTATATTGTAAAGTGGATTGACTGTGTTTTTTGAGGGCGAAATGTGGCAGTTACTTGTGCACAGCAATGTTCCATAAACAGCTTTGGAGTGAATGAATGACCAATTTTATTTGTAGGATTGTTGGTCAGGACACCGGGAGAAACTCCCTTCTCTTTTCGAATGATGTCATGGGATCTTTAACATCCACTTGAACAGGCAGATGGGACCTCGCTTTAACGTCTCATCCAAAGGACAGAACCTCCAACAATGCAACATCCCCCAGCACTGCAGTAGAGTGTCAACTTAATAATAAACAATCCTTGTATTTGATATAGCGCTTTTCACATCTTCTAGACATCCCAAAGTGCTTCACAGAATATACTGTAAAGTGAATTGATTGTATATTTACGGGCGAAACGCGGCAGCCAATTGCACACAGTAGTATCCCACAAACAGACATGGATTGAAGTGACCAATTGATTATTGTTTTTTTTCTTGAGGGATTATTATCAGGTGTGTGGAGTAAGGAAACTTGCCCAAGTTTTGCCCTTCTGGGAACTGAACCCAGGTTTCTCGCTTGCGAGGCGAACTTAGACTATGTGATTCCAAGTCCTGACGTGGGGCTTGAACCCAGAACCTTCTGACTCAGAGGCGAAAGAGTTACCACTGCATCAGGCTGATTAATAATCCTTACATTTTGTGCAGCACCTTTCACGTCAGGAGGATGTCCCAAAGGGCTTCACAGGATATACTGCAAAGTGAAGTGACTGCGTTTTGTGGAGGAATTATAAGCACTACTAAAAGAGTCCGATGGGAACAGGAGTGAAAAAAACGGGGTTAAACCAATAGGCAGAGAAATGGAAAGGATGAAGCTCAAATGAGAATGAAAGAGGAAGCAAGAAAATGGGCTAAGGTTTGTTAAGGCTTACATTTGTTATTCACTTGGCCCCTGACAAAAGGAGTGAAAAATCACAAGAGTATTTCTCATTGTGTTGACATGAAACTGTTTCAATTAACATAGTGACAGCAAGAAAATAAACCACCATAAATATGTCACTGATGTCCGTCCGGTCTACACATTTTTAAGATGCTGATGTATGACCTAAAAGGAATTAGAATTAAAAACACATACAAACAAAAGAGAAACATTAGAGATGTGGGAACAGTGATGATGGTTCATACAGAGAACAACCGAATATGAAAGCATCTTCTAAAGATAGAATATTTAATAGACAAAAGGGTGTTTTTGAAAGTCTTGTAGACTACAGCTGGTGAGCCGACTGCAGATGCGGTCTGCAGCAGGTATATCCCATAGGTTAATAAATGAAGGCAGCTAAGGTCAGTAATGTCAAGCACAGTAATTGTTGAAGCTGTAACTTAGGAATGTTAAGTGTACGAAAGGTGGTTTCACAAGATTAGATAGGAGGTTGCTTCAAAATTGAAAACAAAACCAGCTACAAAAGTGTAAACTATGAAGGATGATTTGTACAGGACTGAAGTTCACTATATTTCAAATGCTATTAAATAAAATTGTAAGAAATGAAAGAAAATCATATACAACCGGGGCTCGGGTTTTGCGAGAAAGAACTACTGAAATGCTAGTAACTGTTTTAAGTGCACTAGCCATGTTTTCTATCAGGAGAAAAAAATTCTCTGATCTGTCTATATATCACACTAGTCAATCAGTGCTTGAGGAAATTAGATAATCAAAGACAAGGACTGGAAATGATTACATATTTTTAAAGCCCATTACATTTGTTTGTTTTACCATTTTCACCGATAAAGATCTACTCTTTTGGGTGAAAGTTGATTGGTAAAGAACAATATTCATGTGAACTTCAATTTTAAAAACCAAATCTGCTTGTTCAGTGTTCATGATGGTGTGCACACATCCCCAGAACCGAAGGCAGTGAGGCAGTATTTGGGATGTCTGGCACATCAATGAGATTTGATGATACAGGCTGGTCCTCAACTCTGTGAGCCAACTGGACAAGTAAAGGAAACATTACCAGTGCTCCACTGCTGTGCACAATTGGCTGTTGTGTTTCGCCCCAATAAACAGTCAATTCACTTTACAATATATTTTGTGATGCACTTTGAGACGTGATAAGACACTATATCAAATGCAAGGATTATTATTATACTAGTAATCTTTGCATTTGATAGCATTTCAAATAATATACTGTATTGAATTGTAAATTGGCAGTTACCATTCATGATGCCCAGCCCAATAGTTACTGGAGTAGATATTTGGACTCCTGACAAGGGACAATCCAGGAAAATCTGGCTAGGGGTCCATTCCAACTGTTACACTACTCAATTGCACCTCCAGAGAAGTTGACTAGGACAATGATGCTTTTCACAGAGATGTCTATTATGTGACTGAGAATAATGTGTTTACAGGGGCCAGGCTAAGGACAAGCATGTATGTTTAATAACACTGTGTTAATAGAAAACCTATATATTTCTATTAACATTTATCCCAGGCAGGGCGGAACGTTGGGCACGTTTCCTTACCCCACATGCTTCTGTTTACCAAGCAGTAAGTAGGAACCCGTTGTTAGTTGATTGGCAGATCGCTTTTCCGGGGTAATAAGCTCAAAAAAATTTGGTCACTCAACCCACGACTATTTGTGGGACACCTCTGTGTGCAATTGGCTGCCGAGTTTCACCCACAAAATAAACAGTCAATTCACTTTACAGTATATTCTGTGAAGCGCTTGGAGACGTCTCGAAGATGTGATAAGGTGATCTATCAAATGTAAGGATAATTATTATTATTACTTGTTTAAGCAGACTTCACCCTGTACTGAAATTAAAAACTCATCATTAAAAACTCTCAAACACTTCAGCTCTGGTTGCCTGCAGAGCACAAGTGCTTCACTACACTGTAACAGACATCCATTAAATCATTTAAATTTCACATATCGTTTGTGTAACATTAGAAATATCAAGCCCTGTCGTGTACTGGTGGTGATGCTCTATGTGCATATAAATCTCGTGGCTGTGACTATAACAATTATTTCTGAACACTGCACTAACTCCCAATCATCCAAAATTATAAGAATTGAGTCAAGTGTGATTTTACTTTTGCCCTCCTCTGCAGTAAAGAAGATTTATTAAGCCAAGTTCATTTTCAGATTTTATGACAAAAGTTCTGGCTGCAGTGTAGACAACTGCCTTTACATTTTCCTAGCAACTCTAATGAATCTCACTCGAGCAGTAAATGAATACCTGGATAATCTAATTCTGTCAGCATAGGAAGGAATGCTTTTAAACCAAGATTGATCAATCTATCAAAAACTCTGTCTTCCCTAATGAAAATAAACTAATCCAGATTGATCTGAATCACTGCAGCAAATCCACACATACCAAAATGTTGACGGCAATTAGCTCTTATCAGATCAAAAGGGTAGGTGGTCTATTGTTAAAACTTGGAGCAGCTGATTTAGATTACTGAGGATCGACTAACTGTAGTTATTTTGTAAATTCAGGGCATTAAATAATGTGCAACAACAGTACTGGAACTAATGTATGTCTTATTCCAAACTCCTTCAAACAAAAAGGTTTGCTTTTTTAAAAAAAAATTCTAAAACTTTGCGCGTTAGACAAATCTAGTTATAAACGTGTAGGGGCTGTCAAAGCAGATCTTATTCCTAAAGTTTGAGCTTCTTTTCCATCTTCAGGTGGGTCCTGGAGCTTGTGGGAACAGTACATTGGTGTAAAATGTTAACCCTTTGAGAACTTCAGTCATGTTTCAAAATAAAAAAAGGATCTAAATGGGCCAAGGTTTTGGTGACCTCAAAATTAATATGCAGGTAAATTGGTCATTCACTTCTTGGATCTTTGTGGAACCTTGAATGACTTGCATGAATTCAAGGTTTCACTTTGCATGAATTGGCTGCTGCAATAGCTTATAACTGCAAAGTTATAACTACACTTTATATTTTGCTAATTCTTCTCAATTGTTCCCACATTTTAAAGTTATTTTTGATTTTGTTTCTCTACACCATGTACCATTTTTGTTGCAGGAGAAGCTGCCCCCGGATTTTAACCAACAAGGTCTAATTTGTAAGATTCACAAAAGGATTGACAACTAGTGAATATCTGAAGTGTGAGGCGATCAACCCGATAGAACTCCAGTCAGAGGCTGACTTTATGCAAGTTGAGACTGAGATTGGTGTCTGAACAGAGTTCCAAAGGGTCAATCATCCACATCTGGAATTTGCTAGTCACAATTTATTTTGTGAATCTTGCCAATTGGATCTTAGTACCATAGTAGAGTTATCTACTTCAGTTTGTGTGCAAAAGCAGGAACCTCACCCAGGGTCATCCTTGTAAATGCGTAGTGGCAGCAAGAAAGGGAATTGCCAGAGTCCTGAAAGCACATCACTTGCCCTCCCTCTCGATAGGGGAGATAGCAAAAGTTGACATGAGAAAGCCGAAAGTCAGAAAAGATGTCAAATGGAGTGGCTTATTCTCAAAAGAATAATATTGCATTTTCACTATTAAGTAAGAAAAAAGTTAGAGTAAGGAATATTGAAGGAGAGAAGGGTTGTCACAGTGCAACTCTGGCCATGTTTGGTAACAAAATGCCAGAATCGATTTGGTTCTCTGTAGCTGTCTTAGTTATCTGCTTTATGAGCCAGTCAGGTCTGCAGTAATGCAAGATACCGCGGATGATAGATCAGACAGCCTGACTCATCGGCGGTACTTGGAAGGGCAGATGAGTCCTGGGGACAGGGATTCTTCCCACTTGGTTCCTGTTAACCCTGGAAGCCAAGCTCCAATGGGTAGGGTGATCCTAGCTGGACAAGCAGCAGGAAGGTTGCCAGACAGTACTCACAATGGCAAGAATTGCGGTTTCAGCTAGTTAAACTTCAGCCATACCCCAACATACGTTCTGGGGTCCCCAAGCCTAGCATCTTGCCAAACTTTACCTAATACATTTGAAAATTAGGTAAATAAGGCGAGTCTCTCCAGGGAGAGAGAGTGCACATTCCATTGCAGTTAAATTGGTCATTCGCTTCATGGCTGTTTGTGGGACATGGCTGTGCATAAACTGGCTGCCTTGTTCATGGATGAAATACCTAGTCACTACACTTTTACAGTACATCCTCTGAGACATCCTCCTGATGTGAAAGGTGCTGTATCAAATGTAAGGATTATTATTATTACAGACTCTCTACTGTACTTTGCAAGGATTTGAATTCCCTACTCAAAGAAAAATAGGAAACAATAGGAATGTAATTTTGTTGTTGTATTAGGTTTCTTACAGTTTTTTTTCTTATAAATACAATGCCAAGTCCTATCACACCAGTATTTCTATCTCATTATGTTCACCTTGTGAACACTTCCATTACACTGTTGATAGGTTTTCTCTCCCATCACAGTATTCCTGCATAATATTCCTCCACTGTTTTCTGTTCTTTAAATTTTCTCGCCTCCACATCTCTTTTCCCTTTGGACAACCTCAATGCTGAATCTCTGTTCTGGACCCGAGGTGCATTGGGAGTCCCAGACGCAGTTTAAACGGATGCAGACTGAGCTCCACCACTGGAATGGTGTGACTCATAGAATTCAGCGAGCCAAAATGTGTGGTGTAAATTTATCTATTGGTTATTAATTTACACCAAATCAAACCACTTTTTGGTGTCAGATGACACCCATGCCCCTCAGGTACAAAGATAATGTGGCAAGAGATAACTTACATTATGTTGAATCATAATTTTCAGCTTCTCTGACAACCGAATGGAGGAAAACACAAGGTTGAAATCCCAGTCTTGTTGAGTTATCTGATCTCAGCCAGAACAATAGTGCTACAATTAGTCCATTGTGCCCCAGCATTAGGGAGGGGATAATCAGTCAGATTTCCAACACCTGATGGCTATCGAAAGACTTGCTGAAATGTGCGTGGGTCGAAAGGCCTGTTAACGTTCATTATATACAGACAATTCACTTTACAGCATATTCTGTGAGGAGCTTTGAAACGTCTCGAAGACGTGATAAGGCGCTATATCAAATGCAAGGAATATTATTATTATCAAAGCTCACACATAAATAATGGCCACTTAGGCAAGGTACCAGGCTAGAGGAGACCACTGCCTGTGGAACCGAGACAGAACAAAGGAGTAAAAAAACTTTAGCAAAGTTGAAGGGGAAAGAAAATTGGTCAGAGAAAAACCTCCAAACGAAACTATAACTCTAATGTTTTGTATCTTCAGTGAAAATATGCTCTACACTGGGTTACTGAAGTAGAATAACAGTGCTACGCAGCAGACAGCATTTTGAGGCATTTTAATATAGTAAGGATATTTTGTTTCTTTTTTCCCCAAAGCTTTGATGTCCTTTTTTTCCTCCTTCCTGCAAAGCTTCTACCTCCTTTCATTTTCCTTTAGCTGGGACAGCAGGGTGAAAGGGGATGTTTACTTCTCCAAACTGAAATGCCATCACTACTACGTTTTGTTCAGCTGCCTTGACGGGTGCCTGGAGCTGTCAAGATGGACAATGTCAGTTTCCCTCTTCCCTGTGGTGGGATGTGCTATGCCTTTGAGGCACTTCACTTAGCACCCCCACTGAGAACTGACAAATTTATCACATTTGCAAGCTGGTGGGTTTGAGTGCCAACCAGCCATGGGACGTGAACCTATGGCTGGAAGCCTGTGAAGTGTGCACAGTAACACGGTAACTGTGGCGATTTCACTTCTTGGTTCCATTACCACGTACCTGCTAATTCCTTTTAACAACACTCCTTAAAGCTGCAAAAACTGCATTGCCCTTTCCCCAAGCCATTCTTGCTATTCTCCTTCAATGCACACAAAATGCTCTTGAGGATATATTGAGTTCTTGAGGATGGGCTTATTTGAAGGTTGCAGTTTCCCAAAGGTACAGTTTATATGTCGAAGTGACAAGCAGGTCTGAGGAATAGGTTTGAAATGCTGGTCGAAGCAAGGATTGAACCCACCCATTAAAGAGGTCCTGCTCTAGGAAATAAATGCTTCAATTTCCATCTCACAGGTGCTCTCAACAACAACAACAAAATTACATTTTCACGGCCTTCCACATCAGGAGGATGTCCCAAAGCGCTCCCATATATCAACCTTTACTTTCTGCTCTGCTGTTCCATATATTGACATGGTTGGGTTGGCACTAATTTGAATTCCGTATGCTGCACCCCAGCATTGAAAACTGCCCTCTTTGGAAAATAGTACTGAGTGATCTAAGACTAGAAATTATCTGTTTCAAAATGCTGTTATTCACCATTACAAACTAATCCACTCTATATTGTACTAAATGTCATCATTTTCATCTCGTGATTTAAAAAATCTCCATTTCACATGGATGATTAATGCAGGAAACATACCACAAACACTTACAGCTGCAAACTCCAGCCCGCACTCCAAGCCCTTTCCTCAAGAGCGACTTGATACTTCTACACAAAAACAGCAGCGAACCCCTTTCATTTAACATAAACCACCCTTTTGATAGCTAGAGGACCGTCACTGAATTGTTTAAACTTCTGTATAATCAACAGTAAACACTGGGAACTGAATTAAGAAGTTACCATTCCCTCTGTAATAGATTCTAGTGTGACATGTAATTAGTTTCAACAGTGAAAACTGTTGCTCTAACACCTCAACTATCTGAGACAGAGGACCAGGATTTCTAATACTGCATTTTAGAAGGGTATAGGGCTGCTTCAATTTGGTAGGACTAGGAGCAAATACATTAAGTTGTTTCAGAGTTGGCATTGCGTCATTTATTTTTTGGCCACCGACTGAAGGTCTATACGACCCAGCAAAAACTGTATCACTGCAGTCACGAATTAGCATCTGTCACTGCCAAGGCAACATGGAGACGTTTCAGCTTACTGCCTCTGGTGGTGCAACCTGCAAAGCCATTTCTTGAGGTGCCATTTTGTGCTCTCTGTGCATGACAATTATCTTACTACATTGACTTCAGGGTGAGCACTACAGCTTATCAGCACTCCAGAGAAACCTGAGTAATACATACAATTGAATCTCACATTGCGGATACCTCACTAATCAGGGCAACTCAATATTTAGGCCACTGTCAATACAGTCCACTCATTATTCAGGTAACTCTCTGTACAGGCCGTTCTCTATTCAAGCCAGTTTTTTTTTTGTTTTGAAATCAAATTCTCTGATAAAGGCATTACACTAATAAAATAGGTCAGTCTATTGACTGCTCTTAATGTCAATTTTCTAACTGTAGCACTCATTTTCATTTGTTTTTGTTCAGCACCTTGGGACATCCTCCTGATATGAAAGGTGTTTTATAAATGTAAATTTGTTATTGTGTCTGTTCAAGGCTAGTAGTAAAATTACTTGGAGACAATTAACTATCTAAAGTCTCACATATATTTGCTCATTTAGATCTGCTATGCTATTAAGTATTGCCTTGCCAACTAAAACACTTAACATAGAACTTCCCTCTTTTTAGCAAAACGCCAAAGGTAATTAGATTAAATCACTACCTGAAAGGTAAAACCAAATTCTTATTTTCTTTGAACTGGGCAACTCAATTATTATTTGAAATATTTTTAAGCTGCAATACCTTAAAGGAAATACTATCTTTATCTATGCTAATCCCTTTAATTTTCAGTATTTTCAACAATTCTAAATTAGCTTTCACTATTGAAAAGCAACTGTCAATGCTCTTGGTGACTGATTATTTCATGACATCAACTTGGTTTTCCATAAAGCCTCGAATTAGAGTATAGATGCGAGTTGAGAGGTGTCAGCCTCAGTTGGTAGAACTCTCAACTCTGAATTAAGTGTAGATTCAAGCTCCACACTGGAATTTTGAGCTCATAATCTAGGCTGAAACTCCAGTGAAGTGCTGGAGGAGTGCTACATTGTTGGAAGTGGCATCCTATGGATGAGATGTTAAACTGAATTTACATCTGCTTGTTCAGGTGGACGTTAAAGATTTCATGGCGCTAATTAAAAAGAGAAGGGAGCTGCTCCCATTTCCTGGTCAACAATTCCCCCGATAAAATGTAACCTTCTGGCTGTTTCACGCCCTCTCTGCCCCCCTCACCTTCCTCATCATCTGCTCCTACCACCACCTCCATTCTACATTCCTTCCACCCCATCTCTCCCTCCTCCCTCTCATCCACCATCACCTCCATGAAACCCACCACCTGCTGCCTTGACCCCCTCCCCACCAACTTGCTGGTCACCCAGCAACCCCTCCTATGCCCACTACTGGCTGACATCATCAACCTCTCCTCTGGATCAGGACCTGCCTCCCTCAAAACTGCTGTCATCACCCCCCTCCTGAAAAAACCCTCCCTAGATCCCTCAAACTCCAGCCATTACCGCCCTATTTCTAACCAGCCCTTCCTCTCAAAAGTTCTAGAACATGTTATTGCGAACCAACTTTGCGCACATCTCTCCTCCCACTCCCTCTTCGAACCCCTCCAGTCCGGTTTCCGCCCTGCCCACAGTACAGAGACTGCGCTTGTGAAAGTCACAAATGACATCCTCTCTATCTGTGACCAGGACTACCTCTGCCTCCTTGTCCTCCTGGACCTCTCCGCCGCGTTCGACAGTTGATCACGCCATCCTCCTCTACCGCCTTTCCTCCGTCACCCACCTCAGTGGGACCGCACTTGCCTGGTTCGAGTCCTACCTCACGAACCGCCAGCAGTACATCTGCACAAACGGCTTCTCCTCCGGCTTTCACCCGGTCACCTGCGGGGTACCCCAAGGATCCATCTTTGGCCCCCTCCTCTTTCTGATCTACATGCTCCCTCTTGGGGATGTCATCCGCAGACATGGGGTACATTTCCACATGTATGCAGATGACACCCAACTCTATTTTTCCACCTCTCTTTGCGACCCCTTTCCCCTGATGTTCTGTCAGCCTGCCTGTCAGATCTCAGGGGCTAGATGACCGCAAACTTCTTTCAGCTGAACGTTGACAAGACGGAAGCTATACTCTATGGCTCTCGTCAACGTCTAAAATCTCAAGGCTCTCACCTCCTCTACCTACCCAACCTCCCCTAAAACTCTCCGAACCCGTACGCAACCTAGGCGTCAGGTTCGACCCCCAATCATCCATCCTCCCCCACATCCAGTCCCTCACCAGCACCGCTTTCTTCTACCTCTGACGCATCGCCAATCTCCGCCAATACCTCTCTCCAAAAGCTGCTGAAACCCTGGTCCAGGCCTTTGTCACCTCTCGGCTGGACTACTCTAATGCCCTCCTCACCGGTCGGTCTCCCATCCACTACCATCCATAAAATCCAAATCATTCAAAACTCTGCCGTCCGCATTCTCACCTGCACAAAACTCCGCTGCTCGATCACCCCAGTCCTTGCCAGACTGCACTGGCTGCCTATCCCAGAGAGGATCGACTTCAAGATCTTCACCCTTGAATTAAAGTCCCTGCACTCCTCTGCACCTACCTCTCTGACCTCCTCTCTCCTCAAAACAGTACCTGTTGCCTTCGTTCCTCCGGGTCTGGCCTCCTCCTCGTCCCCGAGTCCTCTGCTCCACCCTCAGAGGCCGTGCCTTCAGTCACTATGCCCCGAGGCTCTGGAACTGCCTTCTTCACTCCCTTTGTCTCGCTCTCTCCCTTCCCATTTTTCAGGTCTCTGCTGAAGACCTTTCTTTTCAACCGCGCCTTTGGTCACCTTCCTCCCCCTCGCTCGGTCCCGGGATAGGTTACTGTAAAGCGCTCTGAAACGCCGTCCAGCGTGGAGGGCGCTATATAAATCCAAGTTGTTCTTGTTGTTGTTTGTGTGATGTTGCTGCTATGTTCGCCTAAAAAATACCCAGTCACTGATCGTTACAGTGAATCCTGTGAAGTGTTTTGAGAGATCCTATTGATGTGAAAGGCTTTCAAATGAATGAATTATTGTTATTAGAAGATGCAGCAAGTGGAGCTCACCCCTAGCTTGGATACCAAGCCAGTATTATTAAGTGCCTTTGGACGCCCTCTCAACAGGAAAGGCATTATATAAATGTAAATTTGTATTGTATAGTATTTGTGCATATGATAGATGTGAGTGTAAATGATAGAGTGGCTTGCATACATTTTTCCACTGTTCAAAGAAAAGTCGACAGAGGTGCTATCAAGTTGACAAATGGGTGCTGGGCAGCCTTATACCTCCCACTGAAATCCAACCGCCGACTTACACAATATCATCCTGTAGAGTGAAGGAATCTTAAATGTTAGAGCAAAACTAACTTAGATTTTTCTCCACTAGGTAATACAATCCATTTATTATAAGGTGGGTCATTAAAAAGAACTTGGAAACTGAAAAATTATAATCATTTTCATTGGCTGTTAATTACATAATCAAAGACTTTCTATATAAACACGTTTACACAACACACATATAATAGGCCATTATCTTTACATTGGGAGCTTTTCTTTTGGGAGGTTTAGTACTTACTCTAGGCTGCTCTGAATTCCCTTCAAACCGGGTCATTAAAAAAGGCTCACTCTGCAGCACACACTATGTCTAAGCAGCACAAATCTATCCTCCAAATACAACTGATCAGTCACTTCATGGCTGTTTGTGGGATATTGCAGTATATAAATAGGCTCTTGTGTTTGTCTACAAAATATAGTCACTATAATTCACAGCAAAAACCTTGCGAAACGCTTTTGAGATGTTTTCCGACTTGATAAGGTGCTATATCAAATGTAAGGATGATTATTATCATTTATTATAAATATTGCAGTTTTCACATGTTGAAAATACAATAAAAAATAATGTGTATTGGCAGATGCAATGTGTGCCCCATCAACATTACTGCATAATGAGTTTTTCCATTATATGTGAACAAGTTAAAATGATAAAATGTGGCCAATTACTCTTTTTGCAAAAAGAAATGAGCACATGTAAATATCTATTTAAATGCGTGTACACAAGCACAATACCGGTTTTATTTGTTCACTCGGTGGAGTCCTGTAGCTCAGTGGTTAGAGCACTCGCTTTGCAAGCGAGAGACCTGAGTTCAATTCCAGGCAGGGCGAAACCTTGGGCAAGTTTCCTTACTCCATACGCCTAATAATAATCCCTCCAAAACCAAAAACAATAATAAATTGGTCATTTTCAATCTACGACTGTTTGTGGGACATTGCTGTGCGCAATTGGCTGCCGCGTTCGCCCACAAATATACAGTCAATTCACTTTACAGTGTGTTCTGTGAAGCGCTTTGGGACATCCTCCCGACGTGAAAAGCGCTATATCAAATGCAAGGATTATTATTATATTATTATTATCATAACATTAGCACTCATTGATATCGCCAGAAAAAGCCAGTTTGAAGAAGAAATGTGCTCAGAGCATCTCGCTCCTATTTTAAGGGAATAACTTCTCTATTGTATCAATACGGAGTCCTGTAGCTCAGTGGTTAAAGCACTCTCCTCGCAAGCGAGAGGATGTGGGTTTGATTCCTGGGTAGGGTGAAACGTTGGACAAGTTTCCTTACTCAAACACCTCTATTTACCCAGCAGTAAGTAGCAACCTCGTTATTAGTCGATTGGCATCCCCTGAGAGCCTCGGGGCATAGTGGCTGAAGGCACGGCTACCGAGGGTGGAGCGGAGGACTCGGGGGACAAGGAGGAGGCCAGACCCAGAGGAACGAAGGTACATTGTCAATGTTGCTTCATTTAACAACATGAGTACATTGTTTGACCCATATATCAGTCAATTTACAACATTTATTACACAGCATCTCAACACGTAGCTAAACAAATAGAAAATGTTTAAAGCATTTTATTCTTAAACATCAAATTGATGTTGCATTTGGGGCTAGTTAAGAATTTCTAAATCCTCAAAATTTAGTTGTCCCTGATATACAAGTTGATTCTTTTCATTGTCTTCCCTCATATCTTGAGGACAGTGACCCAAGCTGGGATACAGTTTCATACAAATAGAACTGCACATAACTAGTCATTTGAGCCCCTGGACAATGATTGCTGATGGGTTATTTGACTAAAAGAAGGATCAACCCAATCCTGTCTTCACCCTGTGTCCACATATGCTTGTTTTACTGCAGCGGTCATAAATGGAAATTTGGAATGGGATTGCAGACTGATTTTCTTCTTCCATGGCTGTACCTTCAGTAAATTGATTTACTGAAGGTAAATTTTAAATTTTCAGAACATAACCATGGTTCTCCAAAGGGACATTTCAAGTTTTCATCAACGAGCCTGGCTGGAAAATGAACATTCGTGGAACATGGAGCAAGGCCAGGATTGGGTTTAATAATAATTCTTGCATTTGATATGCACTTTACATGTCTTCTGGATGTCTCAAAGCGCTTCACAGAATATACTGTAAAGTGAATTGAATTTATTTTATTGGCAGACTTGACTAGTTGGGATACCTCTTTTAGTTTCATTTAGATAGTCTCCTTGTTCAAAATTTCTTGGAAAAAAGTGCTGATTCAAACTAAATGAATCACCTTAGAGCTAAAGGTGATTTACAGTCATCTTTAGGAGTAATATTTAAAGCAATTTGCATATTGAGGGAGTAACATCTCTTAAAACCAGTAAAAGTCACAGAATTATTTTTTGGATCCCAATTATTTTTCTGTACCCCCTGGAATTTCCTCTTCCCCATTTCTCCTATAGTCCTGTCTCATGCTTTCTCAATAACTGCTAGTGGCCAGAAAATCCTTGAAATAGGATTCTCTGTCTTCCTGCTCATTTTGCCCACAAATATACAGTCAATACAGTCTATTCAGTCGATTCTATGAAGCGCTTTGAGACGTCTAGAAGACATGATAAGGCGCTATATCAAATGCAAGGATTATTATTATTCTCCTACTCCTTGAAATTACGCTAAGAATGGGTTGAGGACATAGCACAAAACGTACTGGGTACAACCAAAGTACAAACTTAACATAATCACTGGCCATGAGATCGTTTTTTTATGGAATATCCTAATACTTTTATGGGGAGACTGCACACACACACGTGCGAACACCCCATACACATTCAGATGTTTTGCAGGAATACGTAAACAACTGGAAAGAAGACTTTTTTTCTAGTTTTTCTGCCCATTCTCCAATGAAACAGTTTAAATTAATTAGTTAATTTGAATAAATGTACTGTTTGTAAGACACTGTGGAGAACACACATATTTGATGGCAGAATGCAAAATTTACTCCTCTTGTAAAAGTGCTCTATTCATGAACTAATGGTCCATGCTTATACAGTAGTACTTAAAATTTACAATTGTAAACACAACCAAATCCAGCACTGAACTTACATCTGTAATCACAATACTGAAGTGCAAAGAGAATTGTTGAAGCTGATTGTTTCATTCAATCTCTCTCTAAACATACCATTTAACGACGCATTACATTTTTGGATATGTACTCAAACAGATTTACAACTAGATTGTGTTTAATTACAAAAANCACTAAATATAAACTGTTGTTCATATAACCGAACTGTTGTTCTAGCTAAAGTGAAGATAACATAATGAATCCACAAAGTTTAATTGGAATATAACTTATTTTTAAAAAAAGATAAAGTAGCTCATTCCAAACTGAAAAGATTTCAACAGCTGCTAACTTGGTGACATTAAGGACCCCATCAGAGGTTTCCTGCTGTACTAATGTCTTAGAAATGTTTAAAAGAAACTTCAAACAGTCTGCATTCAGTAGGCGGTAGAAGAGCTCACCATGGGGATCATGTGAAGACCAGTCCAGCAGTCACTCAGTCATGAATCAGAACTGTCAGTGGCTGCCCAGTTAATAAACAGGTGTGTCCAAGCTTAGTCATTCAACGAACTGGGGTGATTACTTGTACTAAACACATTTGAGATACTACACTTTGAAGATCCAAATATTACTGCTGTTTTGCAAACAATGTTTCGCAATACTGCTTAGTATTGACTGAAGAAAATTACGGAAATATTACAGACTAATACAGCAATTACACTGCACAATGTGGCTCTGGCTCTAATGTGAAGGTTTGAAATTGCAACTTATTCAGTGCTTTGAGATTAATTTAACAGGGATTTTCCAAAGGTTAGTAAAATGTACAGAGTGGCAGTATATGTGTATAAAAGGATTTTCCCAGAGAATTTGGAGATGTTTTAACCCACCAAGATCTGTAAATTTACAAACAGAACTACAGAAAAAGGCCATTCGATCTATTGTGTACTGGCTCCCTCAAGAGCAATCCTATCATTCCCACTTACCTACCTTTTCCCCTTACCCCATTAGCTGTCTCTTTCTAAGGTATTTGTCCAGTTCTCTCTTGGAGGCTAATGATGAATTTATGATCTCACCTCAATTTAGTGCAGGTAAATACAGTTTGGAGTTCAGGCATTTCACCACGGGGCAAGGGAGAATCAGAGGGGCAGTCAACGCCAAACTGCTCCTGTCTTTCTGACTGGTGTCTAGGTTATAATGGCATTAGCAGACAACTGGGAGGAGATTGATCACTTGTTCTTTCAGATGCATGTTGTATGAAAAGGGAGCGATTTCAGAGTTGATGGTAAAGCAAATATCATAGTGTAGAGGGGATCTGAGGGATTAACAAAGGTTTCTGTGTGAATGTCTTCACTTAAAAAAACTGTGAATTGTTACTCTTGTCTTATTTGTGCAACTAACTGCACATTGGACTGATGACTGCCTTTAACCTTTACTAAAAGTGAAACGTACTTCAGCAGTACTGATCAGTCAATCTCGGCACCAAAATTATCGATTCCGTAATGCACTCTTTATAGAATTAACAGAGATGATGTGCAACATACTCTAATGACAACAAATGCACATATATATCAAATGCAAGGATTATTATTATCTGTATCTAAACATGGAAACACAGGAGTCCTGTAGCTCAGTGGTTAGAACACTCACTTTGCAAGCGAGAGACCTGGGTTCAATTCCAGGCAGAGGGCGAAACTTGGGCAAGTTTCCTTACTCCACATGCCTAATAATAATCCCTCCAAAACAAAAATAATAATAAATTGGTCATTTTCAATCTACGACTGTTTGTGGGACACTGCTATGCGCAATTGGCTGCCGCATTCGCCCACAAATATACAGTCAATTCACTTTACAGTATATTCTGTGAAGTGCTTTGAGACGTCTAGAAGACGTGAAAAGCGCTATATCAAATGCAAGGATTATTATTATTAACACAACCTTTCATAGGTATCTTTATCAATTAATGACTGAAAGAGAAGGTTCAGTCAAATTGAATGGAACTGCCCTATGGAAACATATTCTTATGGTACTGGGCAATCTGCAATCTTTCAAAGTTCTACGTGTCACCCTCAATTAAATGTAGAACACGCTGTATCAGTCCTTATTACATGGACTGCTTGTCAATGCTCAGAGCTACGTATTCACCCCCTCCCCCCCACCCTGCACTACACTATTGTTGCATTGGAATGTAACAGCCAATCTGCTGACTTCTCTTCCTCTCAAAGTTATGAATTTGCTTAGTCCTCTGCTCTTGCAAGTTGCAATTTCAATCTTAAGCAGCTACTTCTGGTAAACCCTGTAAATACAGGTTGATCAAAAATTTTCATGGAAAATTACAAATGGCTTCTTATTTTCAACTGACCCCACAAATTAGTATTTCTGCCTGTCCAGACCCCTGAGAAGACAAGTTCCAGACCAATGACCACAGGAATTTCTGACCCCTGTAGTTGCAGGTTTGTCTCAGTCCACTAACTTTTAACTCTATTTTTCAAATCCTTTATGGATTCCCCCCTCCCCCAGTTTAATAGCTGGGCTGTTAGGGGGAAGGGAAGAAGGGATAAATCATATAATATTTTAAATATATAAATATATAGCCACTTATCTCTTCATTGATGGAAATACACTCCAGTGAGCAATTCACTGGCGCCAGAAGGCCTCTAGAAATCCATGGCCCCGTCTCCAGCCTGAATAGTTATTTTCTTTTGTGTGTGTGTCTGGGATGGTGAGAAAGGGGGAGGGGGGCTGGAGGGCTAAGTTTATATGAGTGCAATTTTCTACTTTTCATGGCATCCATTTAACATTAGCATTTTTCATGCAACAGTAGCCCCAAAGACCAGAAATATTTAACAAATAATTTATCATCATAATGAAAACTGTTACTCATTTACAACGTACAATGGTAAATCTATTAGGGGTAATAAAAAAGCCTTTAACAGAATATAGAGCTTTAGGACGGAACATGTGAGGAGAGTAGGCTCTATCTTCTATGGAGTTAATTTCATGCTTCAATAAGAATCAACAATGAATCTAATTCTCCGACATTGAATGCTTGAATGAAACTGATGTTATCTTTGCAGAATTTTACTTCAATCAATGCATTTCTGTTCAGTAATATTATATGCTTCCATATCTGAATAAACCAGCACTTTTATTCAATACTAAATGATGTGTCACTTTTTTGCTGAAATCCTCTAAAAATGCCAACATACAAACCCTAATGTCTGAAATTCTAAATAGAAGAATCTGTGGAAAGCAACTGTTGAAATAAAACAAATAGTGCAAGTAGCGAAAGACAAATTCGGTCTGTGAGATCTGAGTTCATTTCCCAGTCAATCCATCTAGTCTAAGCCTATAAGACATTTGGAATCAAACTTTCCCTAGTCATTGAGTTTCATAGACGGACCACATCAAAGAAAGCGAAGGAAATCAGCCAAAGGGTTTATTTCTGGATGATCTACAACATTTCCTACCAGATCCCAAGACAGCTGGAAACTATAGAGATGTTTACAGTTATCTGAGTCGAGTGGCCTGGGACGTTAGGAAAGTTGAGATGAGAAATAAATCATCCTAGAATCATTCTCAAGCAATTTTAATACAATTTAAATGTTTCATACCTGATCACGGCTAGCTTCAATAGAGTTTCCTATGCCATGAAAAGTCATTTGTATAGGTGAAAGTGTCAGGTAGGTCATACACTCTTTGCCGTTCTGCATATCACTGTATTGCACCTGAAGGAATAGATAGCGAACAGAAAATGAAATTTATGGTCATATAAACTCAAGCTGCGATATTTGGACAAAACAATGAGTAAAGAAATAAAAAGAAGTAATTCCTTTGTCATAATACTCCGCTGGGTGTCATGAACACATCAACTTTACAAAATTCCACCTAGTCTAAGCCTATAAGGCCATTTGAATCTTAAAATATTTAAGATCTAGCAGAATTGCAGAACATTCTTAAATTCAGTTTTAATTGGGAATTACAGAAAACTGGCTTCCATATTAAGACTGAATTTCAGTATTTTCACAACCTGCAATCTCAAACTGTAAGGCAGCTAGGTAGAATTTCGGCCTCAATTATATTAGTCATTCAAATGCAAAGTATAACATGAATTCCATTAGTGTTTGGAAATAGTATTTTGATGGGGTGAACTCAGCTGAGGTCAAGTCCAATTCAAGACACTCTCAAGGAAAGTTACAATATTTAAATCTTTACCAATCGGCCCTCAATGAATGTGAAGTGTCCTTTGCAATGATTAGTTACTAGACTATGCAATATTTCTCATAGGGCAAAGTCCTTTCAAGGCTAGAAAAATACATGGGAAACAAGGTCATGCATCCACTCAAACGTTAGATTCAAGAGAAACGCTGAGCGTAAGCATAGGATGTCAGCCAGGCTTAATTGGTAACATTTTCGCTTGAGTAGGAATTGAAATTCTAGGCTGACACTCCAATGCAGTGCTGGGGGAGTGCTGCATTGTCGGAGGTGCCATTCAGTCATTAAACCAAGGTCCCATCTGTCTGTTCAGGTAGACACTAAAGATTTGTGACATTATTTGAAAAGAGAAGGGCTTTTCATCTGGTGTCCTGGCCAACATTTCCTGATAATAAAAACTGGTGATTCATTGCATTGCTGCAGGCAACGTTTTGGTATATTTGCCTATAGAAAACTGTGACGTGCCTTGAGAAGTGATAAGGCTTTGTATCAAAGGGAAGGATCATTATATTTCTTTATGCAGAATGTAATTAACAACTGAAACAGGTTACCAGGGAGGGTGGTTAGAGCCACACAATGGTCACTTGGGTGGAGGCAACCAGTGCCAGTGTAATTTCACCCCAGAAAGAGGAGGCCAGACCAGTTAGCAGACCATATGCCAATGGAGTGAAAATAATTGGGCAGTTATATATATATATATATATACATATGAATGACATTTGTGATGTTCTGTTCCATCATGCTATAAGAGAAATGGACATATACTGAATTAACCACTAGAGTCAATCATTCAAATTTCCGGTTGCAAGTTTTATAATTTCACTTAACGTTCAATTTAAATTCCAGCCAGGCTACTCTGACCAGCCTGCCCTCTCACATGCCAGTTAACTTGCTGGTAGTGTACCAAATCAAATTTAAACCAAATATTTGAACTTAAGATGAACATGCATCATACACCATCTGCAGGTAGCTTCACATGTCTCTTGCTCTGTAAATTCTGATTTCAAATTTATATTGGTTCACTTCACCAGGTGTATTAAGCTGCAGATTGTAAGCTTCAGTCAAATTAAACACACAGATAAATACATCTGTTATGTTGAAAAACTGATTATAACAGTCAAATGACACACTGTTATTTGACAGTTATGTACTGATATTTAATAGTTATGCACCGATAAACTAATACCTTCATCGAACCTTGCATTTACGAGGATAGTTTGTCAAAGGCCACTGATATAATCTTCCTTAATTGTGATATAAAAGGCTGAACACAACGCTTACAAATTGTGCACTGAGGTTCAAATCTAGATCTTTTACATTATTTAATTTAAACCAAAAAAACTATTTGAGGTATGCATCCCACAAACCTTTGATAACCTTAATTTCACATTTGGTGGTTTATCTAAAATATTCTCATTATGTTAATTAATCTCAAGTACCAGGGAGAAGTCAAGGATTTCTCTATCACTGAATTATGTCTTGTATTGGGCTACACTCATTAATAGATCTTGGAACAATATTGTCATGCAAAATATGATTGTTGATCTGAAAAATTGCAAAACATATTGTGCATCCTTGCACCACCATGTATTAGCCTGGTTGAGTTGGTAGCACTTTCGCCTCCGAGTCAAAAACTTTGGGTTCAAGCCCCATTTAATCTATGCTAACTCTCCAATGCAGTGCTGGAAGTGTGCTGCAAGTTAGCTGAGATTGCAAACTCACCGTATCTCCATTGTGCATCACTTAATAGACAAGTGCACAAATAACAGGACAGCATTTAATGTCAAAATGCCCTTTTGATTTAAAAACAAGAAGCAAATATGAAAAAAATGTTTTCATAGAGAAAAAGGCTAAAATCTGCTAAAAATGCGATCATTAGCATCCTTGGATAAAGCACTCTCACTGGAGGCACAGACTCACTAACAGCTACATCCATAGTATTACCGTGAAATCTGGTCTGAGATCCTGCAATTTGCAGGATTTATAAACTTAACAGTGAGTGACCAACTTTGTAAGAATGGTGGTTAGGTTTAAAACCTTTCTACGTATTGGCCCCACTAACAGGATCCATAATAATGATATATCATTCAAGCATTGTTGGCTGCTAGGATCAGAAAATCTAATTTTGTTTAAATGTCTCTTCTGGGCTGTATAACAATAGACTGTTTATTAAAAATCTACTGGAATGAATCAAGAACGGAAATGTTTTGATTGCCAAAAGATTGTATCAAACACATTCTTCAAAATATTGACTGGCTCTTAGAAAAACATGTAAGGCTAGAGCATGTTTTGCTTAAACGTTTGAAACTAAAGTAAGAAAAGACACCAGATTCAACACCTCAAAATGTTTTAAAGTAATTATTGTTAATGGTAGTGACTATTTTGTGCCACCAAGATCCCACAAGTAATCATAAAGTGAATAAGTTGCTTAACTCTTCACATATTGCAGAAGAACACCGGTTTAGAGTGAATGGATCCTTAATACAGATGGAGCTGGATTTTCCTCCCTCCTGCAGTTCCAGGTTTAAATCTCTTAAGTCACAACTTCACAGGCTTTCAGCATTGCTGGGGCCAATTTCATTACCACAGCTAGCAGAGCAGAAAGTCGGTACGAGTATTAAACCTGAGACGATTCTGAAGACCAAACAAAGGAATGAGTACTTCCTGTTCAGCACAGGAGGACTAGCACTAAGAGTGTGCCCTCTTTCCCTAACACAGGGTAACTTCCAATCACAGGTAGCAGACATGTGGAACTCATAGTCTAGTTGGGATACTATTATCTATATGTCAAACATCCGACTGACCAAAATGTTTGACAAGTTCTGCATTAAGTACATAAAAATATTGGTAATGGGTTGCTATCAACACTGCAATGATCAACTGATTGGCCTGTTGTTCCAAAACATTCCTGTTTACACTGCTGGAAGCCATATTTATATTCCATACTCCCAATTTTTCTTATCATGTAAGGTGGAAGGGGTTAGTTTGAGAGGTCTGTAATGAAGCGAATGCAGAGCTCCATTCACAGGTGTTAACTTTGTGAAACATACCTTCAATTCTCATTATCTGTATTTCTACATCAGTGGTGTGAATTGTTGTCCTGCTAACACCCTATGAAGGTGATCTTGACAGCTGGCCTCCAACACGAGCCTCACATTTATGTGACTCACACTGAACGTATGCTGTTTTTGCATTGTGATTTGGCCTGAACAGTTCAGTATAAATTGTTGAGACCCTTTACTGAGCCTGGAAACTGCAGTTGAAAATGGTAAAACCACAAGGAAAATGTATGAGTGCAGGTAAAATTGCACTGGGATCTGAAGTCATCTAGTGCAGTGAAACACATGTACATCACACGGACTGGTGAGAACTCCACTGTTTCATTTTGGGGTGATATATATGGGATTCCCTATATAAGATGTATTTTCATTCTTCTACATCCATTCTTTCTGCTAGAGCTAGGTTGGTATTGGCAAAATCCGGCGGACCTAAAATTCATGTTTTCAACCATGGAGTGAATGAACAAGTTTTTGGTCTTCTCTTTTGAACAGTGTTATGGCATCTTTAACAATCACCTGAACAAGCAAACAAGTCCACGATTTAACGTCTCATCCAAAGGATGGTACCTCCAACAATGCAGTGCTGCCCTGCAATAGAGCACAGTCTGGAGTGTGACCTTAAAGTCCTGATCCAGGGCTTGATTTAAGATTGTACAGAAATTTGGAAAATATTCTCAAATTTTGTCTTAATACGGGGGAAATTTTCTACAGTTCTTTTTTGGTATTACAAATATTTGTTCCAAACACAGTCTGAATTAAGCTCACTGAGTTGAAAGGCGCTATATAAATGCAAGTCTTTGTTGTTGTTATTGAATTTAAAACCATCTTCTAAAATTCTGCACCCTTTTAAATATTAAGACAGTGATGTTAAGCAGAAGAACCTGAGAATTATTTGGAGTCTGCTGGTAACACTGCTCATAGTTTGCCAGCCGGAAAATCCAGCTAATTCACCTTTGTGAGTTCATGATACATTTGTAATGCAAACCACTTTATCAAGTGGTTGTGATTTTTTTNACATATGTGTGACTGTGTTTCCATGCTGGACAAGTGTCTAAAGTGTACTAACTGCCACTGAAATCCAACATCATTGGCAAGGATGTGGAATGGTAACAGCACTCATATTTTGTATAAGATCAATTTGAAAAGTTTAGAATATTAGTAATAAAAAGAACCACCAGTTGCGTATGTTAGTTTCTTACAGTGATCCAGGGCATCCTTCTGCTCCCAACTCTACAAAGAATAAAGATTCCAAAAAACTTAAACATTAAGCCATTTCCTGCAACGCTGGAGTTCCTTGATGTGTGTGGGACCACTAAATTTAGTGTTTTACTAATCTCAGCAGGACACAGACTAACATCACGTCCATCAGACATTTCTAGTGGTCACCCCCCTGTGGACCGTCCCAAGGAGAGCGTGAAAAACATCCAGAATTTAAAAGGATTTCTTACTACATCATTAGGGAAAGATAAAGGACTATACATTTCTAAGTGATATATTACCCAATCATCATGTCAAACAAAACATGTGTTTGATTACCGGTACTCTTAGCTGGGTCTGAACTAGTTATATACTGTGAAACAATCTATAAGACTTGACACTAATTGTTTTTCCTCTAATAGCACAAACTATTCGGATCCCAGATTAGCTATGCTTTTACCTGTCTGCAGAGGGAAGATTGATAGGTCTGTAACAGTGGGCTATCCAATGGATAGTATTCACCAACGCAAACTGACATTTGACTAGAACAAAGATAACTTTTAAAGTGCAACTGACAAACTTTGGTGGTAATTTTTGTTGATCACAACAAAATGCACCAATTTCACATTATATTAATATTAATGTTTGTTGCTGAAAGTGCACTTATAAGAGGTTGCAGTAAGATAGAAGCTTAAAAAAACCGAATCCTAGCTGAGCTATGGGTGAGTGTTCTGCAACGTGTTCCTTCACTTGCAGTTGATTTACTAAACAGTCTCTACCTTCAAACACAAAATCAGTTGTGCAGATTCTTCAACATGTCATTGACTGGCATTGAAAATCCACCAAGAAAAGTTCACTCGGCTACTTTACGCTAACTCTAAACTGTTTTGTTTCACTTGCATGTAAGATTATGATTACTATGTCCGAAAAGTCATGTAACAGGGACATTGCCTTTTTCATGCAACAATGTTCACAAAAAAACATCAGGTTAAGTTACAGTAAGCTATCACAAAATTGTACATTATATTCTGATCAAATAATTACAAAAGTCCTTCTTCCATTCATATTTTATAAAACTTTTATCACCATTTTTTATGCTCTTTTACTGTCTCTCTATATTAAGGCAACTGGGATATTTGGGACCAATAAAGGGCAAGTTTCAGTGCTGATTTGTATTAAATGACAGGAGACACTTATATGGACCCTAATCACTATGAGATGGAGGGGGATATCAAGCAATTCGACTTCTGTTTGAGTCTATAAATATTGCAAATCTAAATCATGGTCTAAATGCACCACGCCAAATGTTGGCAGCTTCTAATTACCAAATTTATGGTGGAAAAAAATCTGCATAAATTGTTCAAAAACAGACAAGTTGATAACTTCTTAGGCACAGAAGTTAAAAAAAAACTTTCCCTTTTAACTATTTGTGACTGAAAAATATTTGTAACTTATTTTACCAAGTTACGTATGGGTTTCAAAATTCTGTCCAAGCACAGAAAATGTAGCAGAAGCTGGGAATGTTTACATTGGAGAGAAGACAGTGAAGGATGATTTTATAGCACCTTCAGGAGGCTAAAGTATATTTAAAAAACTAGACTCCAATATCTTATTCAATATGGTCAAGAGGTTGCCAGAAAGGGATCATAGTCTCAAACTCAGAATCGGAGGGTAAATAAAGAGTTTAAATTCAATTGCTTTATGGAGAAGATGTAACATTTGCCCTGGGCAGCACTGGAAGCAGATAGTGTGGACAGTTTTAAGAATTGGATAGTTTTTTATGGCGAAGGGGAATGGGGAAGAGAAATGTGTGAAATAGGGAGAGATAGTGTTTTAAAATAAGATAAGACAAACAGAGTTCAAGGAGTTTTTTCAGCTGACTAGTTAAAAAGCCATCATGTAGTAATATTTCCAGTGCACTGACCTGGGACTATGAGGCTCTTCAAAATTAACTTAAAAAGCAGTCTTTGCTGGAACAGCAACACATACCATATGTTTGAACACTACAAAATATGTAGGATTCAAATGAATTACTTTGAACAAGTTTCATTTTAAAGCAACTGAGAACGTGTGATCACTGTAATACAGAATACAAAAGAGGCGAGCACAGGTTTAAATGTTTAGATTTGAATTTAAATCTTTTATATCAAAACATAGGAAGGGGCTCGTTTAGAATCTGTTCGTCACATTTCATACTTTGTCACGCGATGTGGTACAGGCTGGACTCCGTGTGGATTTACACTATGTCTTTCTGGATGGATTGTTAACTTTACTGGGAGGAAGTTTGCTAAAGCATTTTACGAATGCAAGAGGATTTCAACATCAAGAGAACAAAAATTACAATGTATTTCAGTTTATTTAGAGAACTTTGTGTATTAAGAACCATTCTGTGGTTTTGTTTGCTTTTCTCTAAATATTTCATGATACAGTAAATGACTGTGGAGCTGTAGTGTGACAGTTCAAAGATGAAGAGTGCAAACACTCATTCTCATATAGTTAATCGGGACATATTATGGGACTTGCAAGATAAAAGCAACATGCAACTGAATATCTCATAGTTTCTAACATAACATGGAAAACAATACGGTCTAAAATCAGCAACAGATGTAGTATTCTAAAAAAATGTTGCTGTATTTTGGTATTACTGCTGGACAATTGAATATCTATCATATGCTGTTATTAATGTAACCCCAGCAACAATCAATAGAAACCTCAATAATATTCTGGAAAATGTTGTGTATTCTTATTCAATTTATCTTTGAACACCCATAATTTCACATAGATCTGAGCCCAAACAGTCATATTCACATAAACTCCATTTATGTTTTTGAATATAAATCCCTCCTCTCCCCTTTCCTACATATGATGATTCGCAACTACCCGATCAAACTTGGATACATTTCCCAGCAGTTGTCAGTGAATAGAAATGAGGGGAAAAAAAATCTTGGTTACGTATTCTTCTCTTTAGCCCACGTTCACTGACCCCAAATATAGTTCATTGATCTGCTCATCCTAATAAGTTGCTGAAAAGTGCCGTAATTACTTCAAAATCACTGAATCTTTAAGTGTGTGGTGGGCAAAAAGGAAAATGGAGAGAAATATATCTATGTGGAGTCCTGTAGCTCAGTGGTTAGAGCACTCGCTTTGCAAGCGGGAGACCTGAGTTCAATTCCAGGCAGAGGGCGAAACCTTGGGCAAGTTTCCTTACTCCACACAGAGCCTAATAATAATCCCTCCAAAAACAATAACAAAAATTGGTCATTTTCAATCTACAACTGTTTGTGGGACATTGCTGTGCGCAATTGGCTGCCGCGTTCGCCCACAACTATACAGTCAATTCACTTTACAGTGTGTTCTGTGAAGCGCTTTGGGACATCCTCCCGACGTGAAGAACGCTATATCAAATGCAAGGATTATTATAGTGCCCACACCATCAAGCTGACTAAAATCAGCTCAGAATAGGAATAAAACCTAAACCAATCTGTGCAAGTCCAGCAGTCCAGCAGGTCAGTACACAAAACTCGAGAGCCAATGGTCATGCGTGAGTCTACTTAGTGAGTGTCAATAAGTTATTCAGCTATATGGGAATTACAACCAAGCCTAATCCAATCTAGCAGGGGTTCCTGCAAAGCAATCAGAAATGGAAACCTTGACTGATCTTGTAACATTATGTTTCTGAAAATTTCTTCCATAGCGTTTTTTGCCTCTGATATTTTAACGTCCTACAGGTTGTAAATCCAATAATGACCTGAATATTCTCTATAGTAAGGACTCAGTGTGAAGGGCTCCCTCACTTTAGCCTCTTTGTGACACCACCATTCGGATTTACCAGAATTGTCTTACATTTTTTTGACACAGTTATAAGTGAAGCTGCATGACTATAACTTTTTTTCTGATTTCTCAAATTCTCAGTTATGATGGCAGAAATCTTTGTTCAGATAAATTTCCAATTTGTAAACCTGATTCTCTTCCCCTATGGTTGGTTATATGATGTGAATCGAAGCCATGAGCACATTGTCATTGAAGTACCATAACAGAATTTCTGTTGCATTCATACAATTCTCATGGTTTCCCATTCCCCAGCAGATCGAATTCAAGATTCTCGTTCTCACTTCCAAATCCCTTCCTGCTCTATCTCCACAACCTACTTCAATCCAACCGACCCAGCCACTACTGTCACTAAGTAAACACCAGCCTGCTTCACGCCCACCGCCCTAACCAGCAGCGGATGGACTTTCAGCCAATCTGCCCTCGCTCTGGAACTGCATCCACAAGTCCCTCTAACTCTCTCTCTCACCCTTGATCAAAGTCCTTCTCAAAACATACCTCTTCAATTGTACTTCTGGTCATTTTTCCCCTTCCCACTCCCTTCAGCTTCCACCCCAGCTTAGTTGCCCAGCCTACATTGAAACACTTTGAGCAGTATTCCAGGCACTGCTGGTGATAGCACACCTGCTATCATCGGCAGGACCTGGAAGGGCAGACCAGTCACTAGGGGCAGGGAGTCATTCCACTCAACTCTTGTTAACCCTGCAAGCCAAAGCTCGAACGGGTAGGGTGGTCCTGGACAAGCAGCGGGATAGCTTGCCGGACAGCAATATCAATGGCAAGCTATGCGGTTTTAGCAGGTTAGACTCCAGCAGTACCCCAACACACACACTCTGGGGTCCCCAAGCCTTGGCTCTTGCCAACCTGTGCCTAATACTTTCCGGAATTAGGAAAGCAGGATGCGTTCCGTCCCTCCAGGGAGAGAGTGTGCATTCCATTCCAACAATCTATCTCTGGGATTTCCATGTGTAGGTAGGATGCATGGAAATCTCAGTTTGGTTTGGTACTCTTAAGCACGGTGATGGGTTTCTGCATGTGCCACACATCTGGCTGACAAAAAAATAAAAAATTAAGAACTTTTGAGTTGTCTTCCCGACATGAAAGGCATGATACAAATGTAAATTACATTGTTTGTAGATAAAACACTTGCCTCTTCATCGACCACTATAATTACTACCGAAGCTTCACAATGTGAACACAATGTCTGATTTTATGAAACAGTGTAGCTTTACTGCAAGTCAGTCGACTCGACCACATGGCATTCTATTAACATGATACACCAACAGGGTCCAGGACTTATAGCAACAAAAATCTCTGTTTTGAATATTGAACTCAAACATTATTCAGCCAAACATTTCGTTTTTTTAATCTAAGCATGCTGCTTTATTGTGATGCCCAATAGAGAGTGAAATTACTAAGAATAAACCACACTGCGAACCAGCAATATTACGCATTCACGCCTACAGTCCTCTTGGTTTACTGGAGCCTGATGTTGGTTGACTGTTTATTTAGACAAAATATGACCAAGTAATGACTAAGAAGGTATTAATGACTGAGAAGATTGAGGCCAAGAATACAGACGGAGAAAACAGAACAACAACAGAGAAGGCTGAGACCGAGAATAATGATAAGAAAAGCTGTGGTAATATGTGGGGTTTTATTACAACAGTGAGGTTGAAAAAGAGCACCTGACAAACTTGTTTCCAGCAGGGAACCTTATGTACAACATGCCAATTTACAAAACTTTGGCTTCAACTGAGATTGCCTCAGAGCCAAAGACTTCTAAGTGTGGGTTACATACATTTCCCTGCATGCGATATACATCACAAGGCACTTTTTCCGGAGACGAGGTGCCAGTAATTCTATCATTTTCCTGAAGAACGCTTTGGCATGCTAAACACCATGATTTACACACACCTTCCTTGATTACTTCCTTTACCGCTACCACTAATTTGTAAGTTAAAATGTTAAAGCTGTAACTGCAGAGGTAAATTGCTTCACATCAAGCTAAATTTTGAATAGCTGAATGTCACTTTAAATATCCTTGTAATACATCCTACAAATAATTACAAAACACTGTGCAGAGATTCTTCCCACTCAGCTCCTGTTAACTTGCGAGTCCAAACCCTAATGACAGGGTGGTCCTGGCTGGACAAGCAGTGGGAAGCTTGCCAGACACTACTCTCAATGGCAAGCTATGCGTTTTAGCTGGTTAAACTCCAGCAGTACTTCAACATGTACTGTGGAGTCTCTAAGTCTTGGTTCGTGTCCACCTGTACCTGATACACTTCGAAATTTGGCAGGGTCCATCATTCTAGGGAGAGGGGATACATTCCATTGCAAACACAGGGAAATTTCCATGTGCAGGTGTCAGGCATATTCAGAACTCTCAGCTTGGTTTGGAAACTTAACATGGCAAAGGGATACCACCTGAGCAATAGAAAAGTGTGGAAATATTTACCAAAAATTGCAGAGGAATTTAATTGGTGCTATTGAGGTACATTTTACTGCCAACCTATATTTTTTCACTTTAATGGTAAAAACTAAACATGAGGAAATAACACATATTAGATTTCGTCTTTCACAAAAACTGGGTGGTCCATTTGGAGGGGGGAAGGACTTGGAGATCCGCCAAAAAACAGACATTCAGGACCAGTGTTCGGACTGTGGGGCTACAGGAGTTCACCATCTCCTGCCTCTCATGGCCCGGCACTGCACACAGACAGAGAAAGAGAGAGACACACACACACACACACTCACAGACGCAGAGACACACATTCTCAGAGAGAGACAGCGAGAAAGAGACACACATACTCACATACACAAAGAGATACACACACAGAGATGAGACACACATAGACATTTACACAGAAGCACTCATAAACACACACAGACACACACACAGAGGAGACATACAGATACACTCACAGACACTCACAAACACACAGAGACACAGACAATCTCAACAGCAGGAGCCGCTCCGCAGCACAGATGAGGGTGTTTATAGTGGATTCCACAGGGAAATTGGGGGCGCACTTTTCTATTGACCCAGGTTACCACCTAACCACCCACATTAAGCAATATACTGATTGATGATAACCAAGAATGAAAATAAATCTCTAATACTAACTTTGCAACCAGTTCCCCTGATGGTTTTGTGGGTAAAGGCATTACCTGTTATGGCATTATGTCAAACACACCAGCAAGTTATAGCTATTGCTAGATGGGGGTACTAAATCTGGTCTTAGAGACAAGGCAAGGGTCCCATTCTGATTGCTATTCAGTGACCTCTGCTGGAAAGTGCAGGTATGTAGCAGGTGGGTGTGCACAGAATCAGGCTTGACTAGTCTGTTCATACTTACTGTCAGTGTTTCAACAAAGACTAATTGGGAGAGGTATTAGAGGACTCTTAAAAGTTTGGATCAATAGACCAGCAAAAATAGGAGGAAAGAATCTTGGAAAAAAACTTAGCAGTCATTGTGACTAACTGTAACATAAGTACTTTAGTCATGTGAAATAATAATGAAATTAAATTTTAAAGTTTCTCTGAAAATAATGACCAGAACTGAACATGTACTAAACTTTAATGTCATTAATTTGACTGCACCACATAATTTGTTAAATACATCCGAGTGAAATATTGCTCAAACCGTTCAAGCAAAGTTAAGCTGTCTTACAAAATCTCCAGTGTTTTTGGACAGCTTACTGAATGCTCCCAATTTTTCTACGGTATAAGTGATTTCATGAGTAAAAGTACTAAACTGATTTTAACTTGCAAAAATTTGTATTTGATTTTCGCTAGAAAGTTTCACAAATTCCCTTTAAAGACCACCAAATTTAATTTGTTAATAAATGCTAGTGGATTAAGAGTATGTTTCACAGCATTTCGCATTTCACTTAAAAGTCAGATGTACAGAGAAAGAAAGTGCTGATGATCGCATGTAGAAGGGCTTGAACTCAGTGAACCTCAAATCATTTCACTGACTCCAATTTAGATAAGCCAAATAATGTGACTGATTAGAATAATGAGTTTAGCTTCATGTTTGATAAAATGAATAGTTGTTCAACAATTTCACTTTCCCACCTGAAAGCCTTGAATTCTGGCTAAGTACTCGAGCTGTTGAGAGGGCTGTACTGTTGAACAGGGGGAAGTAGGTGCTTTTCCTTTCAAGCTTATAGCTTCAGCAGTCGGGGATGTTCCATTCATGAGAAGCTCCCTCGCAATGGTTGCAGTGTGGCTCGTGGTGCTGAAAAATGAACTCGATCCCTGGTCCATTTCTGTAGATGTCAGATAGTTTATAGCAACACCAGGAGCTGCCTTGTTGCGACTTGCTTCCATCTCCTGATAAACATCAGGGGAGAGATGGAGAATTCCCTTCTGGGCTATAAAGGGAAAAAAAACACAGAACTCACATTGTGACAATTATTTTCTTTGCAGACTCTCAGGGCATTTCACTGTACACTTTTTGCATTTTGTGTAACTGTCTTTGGAGTGTTATAAACACAGCAGTAAAAATGCAAAGAAATATATAGCAAACCATTCTGACAAGTGTTACTATGCAAATATATCACTTTAAAATCATCTTAGAATCAAATATGATTTTTTTCATATAATTGGTAATTTAAACAGTTACAGTAATTTATTATTTTTTTAAAAAAGGGATTATTACTACGGGAAAAGCAATCTGCTAATTGATTAACAACCGGCTTGCGGAGTAAGGAAACTTGCCCAGCATTTCTTCCACGAGTCCTATAGCTTAGTGATTATATCTGAAATGCTTATGGATGTGGTATTCTTTAATTTGTCATGCATACGTGTTATACATAGGTGGAACTCTGACTACTTTGGATACTTAAGCACAGTAATGAGTTTCCGCCTGTGTCAGATATCCTATTGACCATAAACAAATCAAATTTCATTGGTAGCATCCGACATTTACATTTGTCAATATCACAAACAATTTTATCATTTTATTTTTAAGTTAAAACTAGTTTTAAGTATTGTAGCATTCCACAACGTTGAATTTAATGTAGGTTACACACTGGGGAGAACTCAGCTCCGACACAAGAATGGCATGGAAGTGAGTTCTTCAGCGCCTTGGGACGTCCTCCCGATGTGAAAGGCGCTCTATAAATGGAATCTTGTTGTTATTGTTCTTGAGAGTCAATGTGGGAATCCTGGAGATGTACTTTTTTCCACAGTATAATTTATCCTGCCGTTTTCCCCAAAATGCTTTTTAAACTCCACTGTGCTTAAAGATTGCTTCATCTATATTGATGTGAGTATGAGATGTGATGTTTAAGCGCTCTGAGATGCTGTCCAGCGTGGAGGGCGCTAGATAAATCCAAGTTGTTGTTGTAAATCAAGGTCTTCACTTCCTGTTCAGATGGATGTTAAAGATCCCATATTACCAGTTGAAAAGAGAAGGGAGTTTCACCAGGTGTCCTGGCCAACAATCTCTAAATAAAATTGATCATGGCTGTTTGTGGAACATTGCTATTGGCCAATTGGCTGTCTTGTTTGCCCACAAAAACACAGTTACTCCACTTTACAGTATATCCTGTGGATTGCTTTGACACATCCTCTTGACGTGAAAGGCGCTATACCAAATGGAGGGATTATTAATTGTTCCATCTTGTATACCAGCTAATATTACTAAGGCAGTTCAATCAAGCGCTTTGGGACGTCCTCCCGACGTGAAAAGCGCTATATCAAATGCAAGGATTATTATATTATTATTATTATTATCTGCTTTTCACCTGTGACAAATGCCTCTTTTACATTTGTGCTAGACAATACTGTCACTATCATGTCGCTAACTAGTATGCCTGGAGGGGATCTTCAGAAATGGTCCAATCAGGCAATGAACGTGCACCTTCTAAGGCTACTTTTGCTTATCAAGCAATAAAGATAACTGGAAAATAGTTGTCGTGGACATGCCAAGTCTAAAACTCTTCCATTTCTTTTCATGCCCTTCAAGTTCTTTTTCACTTATTAAACTAAATCCAATTCAACACAATGTTTCTTCATTATGGCTTTGGAAAATTTTGATCTGTGAAATAAAACTTGATGTAATGCGTAAATGTTTATAGCAACTTCTGGCAAATAACCTTTTATGCGTGTCTAGGTTTGGATACTTCTACAAATTGCACATTCTTCACATTCAAGTTAATCCATAATATCTCCACTGACATTTGTACCAGTGAAACCGTGACACTTGAAAAAGCAGTATTACTTCAGGTGATACTGGGCGTGTGTAGTAAGAAAGAACTTTTACAGAGACATAAAACTCATAACCTCACAATTTTGATGTTGTTCAATCCAACTATAAAAGAGAAGATTTTAAATAGCTAGGTTTTAAATAACTGATGCCAGGTACGGCCTTCCTTATTCTTTGAATGTAGATTAACCGTCACAAATCAAGTAGAATATGCCATCATTCTGGGCGAATGAACTCTAGGACATTGCTTACCCCATCAAGAACTTGGCACCACTATGTTGATCAAGTGGTGTTCCTTGATCTGCTGCAAATACAGATTTGCTTCAACATTAACCCAACCGCACATAAACAACAACAAGATTCCATTTATAGAGCGCCTTTCACGTCAGGAGGACGTCCCAAGGCGCTATAAAGGCTTATTGTCCTTCAATCGCCAAATGGAACTCTGCTCTGACACAATCCTATTAGGTTATATTCAAGCATTCTATCTTGTTATTATTGACCTTGAAAGAATAAACTCCTAAGTAGATCCAAATAGGTCCTTGGTTTAAACTACCTAAAATATGCAGAATATAGAGCTGCATTCAACATAAGAGATGAAAAAATTAAGCCAGTTATCATTCAGATGGAATAGAACAAGAAAGCAATTCAATGTTTATCTGTTTCAAAATTCTGTACGTATGAAATCTACTTACGTCCACTTGGCTGATCTGCAAAAGTCACTTTCCGTCCATCCCAGCCCTTTTCACCCAGCTGAAATGTTCAAACACAAGTGATGACATTCATCAAATCAAATGATACTATTTGGCATATAACCCCCTCCCCCATCCCCAAATGAATAACAATTGTATAACAAATAATGTACATTTCAGAATTCTTTGATGATTGATTTTGTCTTCACATGAAACAATATTAAATAAAAATTGCACATTTACCTTTTCCTGTGGACTTTGCAAAGGCGTTGATGCCTTGTAACCGAGCTGCAGCAGCATGGCCTCAGCAGCGTTACGCTTTGCAACTTTCTTGTTAGGGCCCGTTCCAGTAGCCATATCCATGCCCACTTTGACCTAAAAGAGTGAACCACCAAAACATAATAAATCAATGCATCTACAATCAACTCAGAATTTCACCTACAAAATACAAGCATTACACTTCACAGTACATTCTATGAAGCACGTTGACATGTTCTCTCACATGAAAAGGGCTATATACATTTATATATATAGAGAGACTATATATATTTACAGTCTATTCTGCGAAGCGCTTTGAGACGTCGAGAAGACGTGAAAAGCGCTATATCAAATGCAAGGATTATTATTATTATCATTATCACAATATTACACATTCACAGATCCAAAATGAACAGATTGTGTAAGTTCAAAAAGTGAGTTTCAGACATGCAACTTGTTGCCTTTGGCAGTATGGAAATTTTTCTGGAGCCATTTTATCAGCGATTTTTTTTATTGTCGTTGCTTTTACCAAGAGATAAGAAAAGGGATCATTGATCTTGATGGTCCTGCAAGCAGCTTCCAATTCATTCTGTTGGTATTAGATTCTAAGACCTGTGGATTAATGGTCCTGCAGGTCACAGCATGGACCCTGGTGTCAGGACATGACTCATTTAAGATCATCATAGAGTAACAAAATCTTCGACATGTGTTCACTTAATACAAAATCTTCATCACATAAATCAGTTTTGTGCCCTGATACCTAGAATTATTAAAGATTTGTCCCCATTCAACCTCATCTACAGATGTCAGACTGGAAAAACAATCCCTGGATTATCATTCAATAGAAACATAATTGCTAGCCATATCTCAACCCTTGATCCATAATTACACTGTAAATTCAACTAATTAACTACAGTGGTCAAATTAATTCCACATAAAATTCATGCTACATCCTAGCCAACATGTTAGACATAGTTGGAAATAGGCACATACAATAACAATAAATAATCCCTGCCATTTGATATATTGCTTTTAATGTCAAAAGTCTTAAAGTGCTTCACAGGGAATTGTTATCAAGTGAATTGAATGATTTGTAGAGAAAAGCAGCAGCCAATTTGTGCACAGTTGGTCCCAGAGTCATGAAGTGAATGGCGACGTTTATCTGGGAGATTCTCAATAACAACAACTTGCATTTATATAGGCCCTTCATGCCGGATGGCGTCTTGGAACGCTTAACTAGCCAGGACACCAGGAGAAACTCCTCTCTTTTTGAATAGTGTCATGGAATTTTTAACCTGAATCCACCTGAACAGGGAAATGGGACTTTGGTGTGCCATTTCATCCAAAGCATGGCTCCTTGACAATACAGGGTTCGGCTAGCATTGCATTGGAGTGTCATCCTGAATTGTGAGTTCAAAGTCCCAAAGTGGGGCTTGGACACAACCTTCTGACCTAGAGGCAAGTGCTACCAACTGAGCCAAGTTAAAGCAGTCAAATACACTGAAGAAGACAAATAGAAGTTTAGAAAATTCATCCGTACTGAAGTCTTCAAAGGAAGGAATATGAATGTCTCCAGAGGAATGGAGAAACATTGTAACATCCAATAGTCTAAGAAGTCAATGTAAATATTTAATAGGAGGTGAGTGGCTGAAAATGCTCTGGGGCTACGACCGGATTGAAAGGAAGGTCGGAGGGTGTTTCATGTTTTAGACATAAAATGAAGTCCTGTGGAGTCCTGTAGCTCAGTGGTTAGCGCACTCGCTTTGCAAGCGAGAGACCTGAGTTCTATTCCAGGCAGGGCCAAACCTTGGGCAAGTTTCCTTACTCCACACAGAGCCTAATAATAATCCCTCCAAAAAACCAAAAACAATAATAAATTGGTCATTTTCAATCTACGACTGTTTGTGGGACATTGCTGTGCGCAATTGGCTGCCGCGTTCGCCCACAAATATACAGTCAATTCACTTTACAGTGTGTTCTGTGAAGCACTTTGGGACGTCCTCCCGACGTGAAAAGCGCTATATCAAATGCAAGGATTATTAAAATCTGCAACGGACCCATTGTAACATTTAAATATATATCTTTCAGAACTTGATGCCAAGTCAGTCTCCATTCTCTGCGTGACAGGTTCCAGAGTCACTCTCTGAAGTTTTCCCAATTTAAGTAATAGTTTCACTGTACAGCTAGCAAAAAAAAGTACAATTTACAGTAAACAAAATAGTTTAATCAAACATTTAGACCTTCTAATATCTTACAAAAGGGGAAAAACCTACTGATGTGGATTTGTGATTTATTTTTCTCCATTGTCCCACACCTTCTTTCCACAGCACATAGAATAATCTTTTAAAACAGACAAACATCCATTTTATTCTGAATACCATTTTCAAAATATATAATCCTTTCAAAAAATATATAAATAATAGTAATATAGTCACTCAATTCATGACAGTTTGTGGGATACTGTTGTGTGCAATTGGTTGCCGTGTTTTACCCACAAAGTATAGTTAATTCACTTTACAGTATATTCTGTAAAGGGCTTTGAGACGTCTCAAAGACATGATAAGGCGCTATTTAAATGCAAGGATTATTATTATTATTTAATTGCCCATTGTGCTGATTGGTCCCAAGAAGGGCTTTTACAGGCAATTTAGTTGGAATGAACCTCTTCACGACTTAAGTGTTCATGACCGGTAATTGGAGTTGCTGAGCCAGCATTACACATAGAGACTATCAATATTGTGGAATATTTTTTTCACTTCACCAATTTATGAAAACACTATTCTATATTCCTGTTTGCATAGTTTAAGTTGTGGCTTTTGATCAGGAAATTTGAAAAAAGGCCACTGAAGTGACAGTATGAATAATAATATCCTTGCATTTGATAATAATAAAATCCTTGCATTTAATATAGCGCTTTTCACGTCTTCTAGACGTCTCAAAGCTCTTCACAGAATTGACTGTATAATTGTGGGCGAAACGCAGCAGCCAATTGCGCACAGCAGTGTCCCACAAACAGTTGTGGATTGAAGTAACCAATTTATTATTTTTTGTTTTTTTTCTTGAGGGATTATTATCAGGTGTGTGGAGAAAGGAAACTTGCCCAAGGTTTTGCCCTGCTGGGAATCGAACCCAGGTCTCTCGCTTGCAAGGCGAGTGCTCTAATGCACTGAGCTACAGAACTCTACATGATATAGTGCCTTATCACATCTTCAAGACGTCTCAAAGCTCATCACAGAATATACTGTAAAGTGAATTGACTGTGTATTTTGTGGGCGAAGAGTGGCAGCCAATTGCTCACAGTAGTGTCCAACAAACAGTCATGGATTGCATGACCATATTATTATTTCTTTGTGAAGGAATTATTACCTCCAGAAAAGCGATTCGCCAATCGACTAACAACTGGGTTCCTATTTACTGCTAGGTAAATAGAGGCGTGTGGAGTAAGGAAACTTGCCCAACATTTCGCCCTGCCTAGGAGTCAAACCCAACTTTGCTCCAAGAGAATCCATTTGCAAAAAGTTATTGAAGGTTAGTGTTCCACATGAAGGGCACTATATAAATGCAAGTTGTTGTTGTTATAGGAGTTCCTGTTTGCAACAGGAAATCATTTATGAAGAATCCGTGTTAGAAGTTGGTACATTATAGATCCCATATATGTGAAAAACAATTCTGTTGATGCAAAGCAGAACATTAATCCAATTTAATTAACGGAAACATAAAATATCAAATTCCGCACATCCCGTCCCCTAAACCTGCAAGACTAGTCTTGTTGTCTGCCATCTCTGGCAGAAGGATTAAAGGATCACTACTGCTTGTGAGTTACGTGACTCAGGAATGGAAACAGCTGATGACATTTAACACTACCAGAACTTTGCTATAATCTAATAGACAAAGACTTTTAGTAACTGGATCCATCTCACTAAATTGAACGTTACTCTTTTCTTGACACACTGAACATTTCATGTCAAGATATTTTTCCTTTACATTTAATTATATTTAAAATGAGCAGCTAAAATACTTGACATGACTCTTGCGAACCAGATAACACCTGGAACTTCCCATTCAAGGAAATAAATGCTCCAATAAGTCTGTTATATTTTCAGGACAGTTGGAAAGCCCTTTTGTCAAAGTGGGAAAACAGAATTTTAGGATAATTTATATCTTAATTCCCACTATGATTACGTTCGGTCTCTGACCAAATCTGCTTTTCTTCACCTCTGCCACATTATCGCTGCCTCCATGACACAAAATGCCACTGAAACCCTTATTCACAATTTTGTTAACTCCCAACAATAAATTGCATTTATATAGACTTTTCAAATTCACTCCTCGCTGGTCTCCCCAGTTCCGCAACCTATAAGATTCTGCTAATCCAAAGCTCTGCCGCCCACAACCTCATCCTCCCACCCATCATTTTAGTCCACACCAGATTCCACTCTCTCTGTCTCCCAAAGTATTGAGTTCAAAGTCCTCACCTATAAATCAGTTCACACTCACGCACCTCATTATCTCTCTGAGCTTCTCCTACCCCACTCCTCTGCTTGCCCCCTCCCGTGGGCCTGCTGAGCATATCCTGCTCCCTCCGCACCACCAGTGGCTGAGCCTTTTGTTAATGTGCCTGTAACTTCTGGAACTCCCCGAGCAAAACACAAGACATGGCTTTTATACAGCTTTTCAGTATACGGTTCCAAATACCATTGAAAGTTCTCAATTGAAATTTGAACTGATATTAATAGGCAAACGTTGAAAGATCCCTCTCGAGGGCCCATTAAGGGACAATGATACAGATAGTTGGCTAATTGTTTGCAAATTTCTGGACAAGATTTGAGAATCCACTGATCAAAATTATAAAATTACTGCGATCTCTGCAACAGTTGCTCCATACCTCCATGGAAATGGAGCAGCCTATCACTCAAATCTCGAGTGTAGATCAACACCACTTGCTAGGTAATGTTCACTGAATCACCACCAAATTTTTGAGTGGCAAAAACAACAACAACTTGTATTTCTATGTTGCTCTTCACACAGGATAGCGTATCGGACCACTGCAGAATGGCAGGGGTGTACACCAAGCAATGAGAAGGGAAAGGGGACCATAGATATGGTTGACGAGGGAGCCTTCAGCTGTGATTTAAAGATACAAAAAGACGGGGCAAGACAGAACGATTGAGCCAGGAAGTTCCAGTTCAGAGTAGTGACTAAAGGCATGGCCAGAGGTGGCACGGAGGAGGCAGGTCTGTGTTAGTTGAGCGAAGTGCGTGGGCAGAATGGTGGGGTACGAGTAAATTAGAGAGGTAGGAAGGGCAAGGGTGTGAAGGATATGGGAGGGTGAGGATCCTGAAGTTGATCCTTTCGGAGTCGGGGAAACAGTGGAGCCTGGTAGGGATTGGCGAGTGGCATGTACCTTCAGAACATCTATGGCTTTCAAAGGCACAGATAGAGCTACACTACAACTTACATTTGTATAGTGTCTTTCATGTAAAAGTCTCAAACCATTTCTCAACATGAAAATAGTTTCAAATGAAGTGAATACCATTATAAGAAAATCCATAAGAATGTTCAGAAATCAGTAAAATTGACATAATTGTGAAAATTACATTTAGTCATTTTAAACATAAATCATGCTCACTTATCTTTTAATTTGGAAATTGTCTCTGAATATACCTGCATTAAAAACTCCCTGCGTCGAGGCAAGCCCCTTTCAGACAACAGTAGATACTCGGGTTCTTTCTCCTTCTTAGCCTGTTGGATCTGGGCAAGTCGACTGATGGGGTTCATCCCCTGGCCATACTCAGGACCAGTCTGTAACAGAGATGAGAATAATAATAATATTTGATCCCTCAATTTTGTAGGACATTGGTGTATGCAATTGGCTGTCGTGTTTCACTCACAAAATAATAAAAATAATCGTCACATTTGATATAGTGCCTTATCACATCGTTGGGACGTCTCAAAGCGCTTCACAAAATATACTGTCAAGTGGACTGACCGTGAATTTTGTGGGCAAAACTTTAAAAATGGAAAGTACACAATTTGAATGTTGGGGAAGGGATGAGAGGTGCAGAGGAGAGTGGGATGGACAGCTCATTTTATAAATTAATTAGTCGCCATTCCTCAGGTACCAAGTCAATAGAGATTGTCAAACCTGCACAACTTGAAAATATTATTTTACAAATTTGCTTTTTTCACAAGTACAAATTTCATCAAACAAATTAAATCTGATCAGTCAATTCTGTCATGAACATCCAAATTTTGGCAACTATGTTTCCTCAGATGAAATTTGTGGTCACAAAAGGCACTGAATAATCTGAATGGGTTGTTCCTCCAAATTGGAACTCTTCGATGGTGAAAATGAGTCCACAGCACAAATTCCCACCAGTTGCTCAATATAAGTCATTATCCTGGCTGATTTGAGCGATACGAGTTTGTCCATTCCATATATTACTCGAGTTTCAGGAATCCAACTGAAAACTAATTACAAGCAGATGATACAAACATGCAGCACAAAGACAACAACAACTTGGATTTATATAGCACCCTCCACGCCAGACGACGTCTCAGAGCGCTTCACAGTAACAGATCCCGGGGCCGAGCCAGGGGGAGGAAGGTGACCAAAGGCGCAGTTGAAAAGAAAGGTCTTCAGCCGAGACCTGAAAGTGGGAAGAGAGGGTAGCGAGGCGAAGGGATCGAAGAAGGGATTTCCAGAGCCTCGGGGCATAGTGGCTGAAGGCACTGCCGCCGATAGTGGAGCGGAGGACTCGGGGGACAAGGAGGAGGCCAGACCTGGTGGAGCGAAGGCAACGGGCACTGTTGTGAGGAGAGAGGTCAGAGAGGTAGGGGTTGCAGAGGAGTGGAGGGATTTGAAGACAAGGGTGAGGATCTTGAAGTTTATCCTCTCTGGGACAGGCAGCCAGTGCAGTGCAAGAACTGGGGTAATCGGGGAGTTTGGTGCTGGTAAGAATGCGGGCAGCAAAGTTTTGTATGACCTGAAGTGGTTAGAGCACTCGCTTTGCAAGCGAGAGACCTGAGTTCAATTCCAGGCAGGGCGAAACCTTGGGCAAGTTTCCTTACTCCACACGCCTAATAACAATCCCTCCAAAACCCAAAACAATAATAAATTGGTCATTTTCAATTCACAACTGTTTGTGGGGCATTGCTGTGCGCAATTGGCTGCCGCGTTCGCCCATAAATATACAGTCAATTCACTTTACAGTGTGTTCTGTGAAGCGCTTTGGGATGTCCTCCCGATGTGAAAAGCGCTATATCAAATGCAACAATTATTATTATTATTATTTTATGAATGGTAGTGGAGGGGAGACCGGCGAGGAGGGCATTTTGAATAGTCCAACCGAGAGGTGACAAAGGCCTGGACTGGGGTTTCAGCGGCTTTTGGAGTGAGTTATTGGAGGTGACGGGCGGTGCTGGTGAGTGACCGGATGTGGGGGAGGAAGGATAATTGGGGGTCGAACCTGTTGCCTAGGTTGCGTATCGGTTCGGAGAGTTTTAGTGGGAGGTCAGGTAGGTGGAGGAGGTGAGAACCGTGTAATTTTAGACGTTGGCAAGAGCCAAAAAGTATGGCTTCCATCTCGTCAACGTTCGGCTGAAGGAAATTCACGCTCATCCTGCTCCTGAGGTCTGACAGGCAGGCTGACAGATCATCAGGCGACTGGGGGTCGCAAAGTGAGGTGGAAAAATAGAGCTGGGTGTCATCTGCATACATGTGGAAATGTACCCCATGTCTGCGGATGACATCCCCAAGAGGGAGCATGTGGATCAGAAAAAAGAGAGGGCCAAAGATGGATCCTTGTGACCCCGTAGGTAACCGGGTGAGAGCGGGAGGAAAAGCCGTTTGTGGAGATGTACTGCTGGCGATTCGTGAGGTAGGATTTGAACCAGGCGAGTGCAGTCCCACTGAGGTGGATTATGGAGGAAAGGCGGTGGAGGAGGATGGCGTGATCGACTGTGTCGAAAGCGGCGGAGAGATCCAGGAGCACAAGGAGGCAGAGGGAGCCCTGGTCACAGATAGAGAGGATGTCATTTGTGACTTTCACAAGCAGTCCCTGTACTGTGGGCAGGGCGGAAACCGGACTGGAGAGATTCGAAGAGGGAGTGGGAGGAGAAGTGACTAAGTTCCAAAGTCACGGCTTTGGAATAAAAAAAAAGGAAAATAATGTCTCCACAAACCTATTGGTTTCTGCTATCAATGGGTTTGGGAGACAAACACCTACAAAATGTAGGAGTAACGGACTAAATAATTTAGTCAATAACTCCTACATTTTTGTATGCTTCAACATGAGTGATGAATATGCTGGTGATTGCTATTACCGCTTCAACACCAAACACTCCTAGGTCAGGTGTGGCATGAAGTGTAATCATGTGATAATCCTAATCTCAGAAAATTTGCTTTTGCTGGAAGAAATGCTGAAACAGTTAATGTCATTTACTGGGGGGAAGGTGGTTGCACCAGTCCTGCTATACTCAAGATATCCACATATCTTCCCTAGAACAAGTGGGAAGCAGTACAGACAATCACAATGTGGCATACAAGAGCCCCTCAGACAGCAAGTTAGGAAGCTGGACAAAGCCTCACTTTGCAACACACAGCACAAAGGGTAAGATTTTTCCAAGGTTGGAGCATAGAGTGATTCACCTCACCTTTCCCGCACTAAGCTTTGTGAGCCGATTACTGCCATCCTTGCCCAGCTTCACTGGCTCTCCATTCCCCAGAGGATCAAGTTCAAGATCCTTGTCCTCATCTTTAAAGCCCTCCACCGTCTTGCTCCTCCCTACCTCTGCGACCCATTAAAACTTTACCAACCTGTCTGCTCCTTCTGCTCTGCAGGCACTGGCATGCTCCATGTCCCCTGTCCTAACTGCTCCACTATCAGCGGTTGTGCTTTCAGCCTTTCTGCCCCTACCTTGAGCCCCTTCACCTCCCCCCTCCTTTGCCTTCTTCAAGGCCTGCCTCAAGACTTTCCTTTTCGACTGTGCCTTTGTAAGGTGGTTTAATGTGTAGGATGGTCCTGGATGGAAAAGCAGCGGGAACGCTTGCCAGACAATGGCAAGCTATGCAGTTTTAGTTGGTTCGACTCCAGCAGTACCCCAATGCACTCTCTGGGGTCCCTAAGCTTTGACTATTGGACTAAAAAGTGAAATATTTTGCATTTACAATATTTTTGATAAATCCTCAGGTTTGTTTTACTTAATTGTCCACCAGTAATGTCTGTCCAACAGTGTAACCAAAGTAAGGAACCCTTTCTCAGATTCTACTTCGCAGATATTTGAGATTCTCAAACTTTGCTGAATTTGTTATATTGTTTACCACAGAAAACAGAAACATCCCAGCGTTAAGTTCAGATAAAAACTACAGCAAATGCTTGGTTTAGCCAATTATAAAACCGAGGATTAGTGTTAAAAAAGCTGATACAGTGTACTTCTATGAGTCAGCCCTAAACTCTCATTCATGGATCAATGCCAATCATTCACAGCTACTTAATAAGCAAACTGATCTAAATCTGGTTTGAAAATCAACAAAACTTCTTTCTTCAAATAATTTAAATGCCTGTAGCAATGAATGATGTGCTTACCTTTAGTATAGACTTGGGCCTCTTCTTATAGTGAGATTTAGGTTTCTCTATCACTGGAAGGGGAGGAAGTTTCTTCAGCTCTTGCAGAACAGATATTGCTGCTCGTTTTTTAGAGAGTTTCTTACTATTTCCTTCTCCGTCTGCTGTAAAGTCTCCAACTGACACACGAGTAACAAAGCTCTTCATGTGAGGAGGGCCACTTTCTCTAGTTACCTGTTGGGAGTAAAAATACAAAACAACATCAATACATAATAATTTTTGCATGGCTACATATGTGGAACTCTTGTTTGGATATTCTTCAGCATGGTGATGGATTTTGCATGCGTCAGATATCAGAAACAAGGATAGTAAAGATTGTGCAGTAGAGGTATTTAGATGTATCGCAAAAGGGCTGGACACTGAGATTAAAAGATCAGCAAAGATCTAATATATTTACGGAACAAGCTTGAAGAGTTGAATGGCCTTCTCCTGAGTCTGAGTTCCTAAGTTCCTAACATTCTCTAGTTGTTATAAGTTATCAAAACTGGAATATGTATGGGTATTCGAGGGCAGTGCAATACAAAATCGTGGAGCGATTAACCTCAGCAATATAAGAGTAATGAGCAAAGGAATTTTATGGTCAGGGGACCTTTGCTTGAGATGGTCTTTAACGAGTGAAACATCCTCTCGCTTCTCTTCCTCTGAGAATAAGACAGTTCCCAGGCTTTAGCAAGATACTGTACATAATAAACAGAACCTATAATAGATAAATTGGGGGAAAAAAAGCCTTTCCCAAAGTGGCAATTAGCAGAGAGGAATTGGGTTGTCAGCATTGAGAAAATTAACTATCGGAGCATCCCAGAAACAGGAATTAAATGTTGTATAATGCTGGAAGATCATTTAGTCACAATGGTTGCATATGGTATTAAACTCTCAGGAAATAAATTGTTTGCTTATTTGCCCACACCCTTTGAGATGACAAATTTTACGTTGGGGCTCAATTAATGAGAAAGAATACATTGACCTGCAGAATGCAGTTTTGATTACTGCACTGTTAGAGAACATTACTGCTTCTGCCTGATATATAGCCCTTTGACTGAGTTCTTGCATCTTAAAATGGGAACAATGAAAAACGTCTGGAAGTGCATGGTAAACCCTGCTGTTACAAAGAACAGAGCAGCCTGTTCCTCAGATTCTAGGAAATTAATAAGTTAGTCCGTGGGTGGGTCTGTAGCTTTCTGGCTGGAGTTCAATTGAATGCAACTGCAAGATGCTAGCACTGTAAAATCATCCCTAGTCCATGAAAAAAGATTATTATAAAAATAATTATCCTTACATTTGATATAGCATCTTTCACATTGAGAGGATGTCCCAAAGTGCTTCACAAAACTTACTGCAAAGCGGAGTGTAAACGCAGCAGCCCAGGTACACACAGCAAGGTCCCACAAACAGCCATGAAACAAATGACCAATTTTATTTGGGGTCGGTTCACCAGGACATCAGGGGAAACTCCCTTCTCTTTTTCGAGTAGTGCCATGGGATCTTTAATATCCACTTGAACATGCAGGACCTCAGTTTAACATCTCAACCAAAGGATAATCGCTCCAACAATGCAATAAAACAGCAGCACTGAATTGGAGTATCAGCACTGAGAATGAATTTGAGTCTCGATGTGGGGCTTCAAACTACAAGCTTCTGATTCAGAATCAATCTGAGCTAGACTGATGAACAAACATCCCAATGAATTCTGTCTTTATCCTTCCCCCCACCTAACTTCAGTGCCCAGTCAGCTTTATGAAGAGATTTCCACCTGACATGAAAGGTCCATATAAATGCAAATTGTTATTCTATTACATATTATAATTATAAAATATAGCATAAAAGATTAAGAGCTGCTTCACAGGTAGAGGTAATGCAATAGGTATTGTAAAGATGATTCAGGTCAGTCCAACATCCAACTGATACCAGAAAGGATATCTCCACTAAGACAAAACCAGTACTGACACTATTCTATCAAGCACAAGTTGGTTGTTTTTCACCTACAAATCCACTGAAAATAATATCTCTTCCTTTGATTCTTCTTCCAGTTCTGTCTCTGATGAGTGATGAAAGGAGACATTCTACTGATGAGATATTGCTAAATTTTTGCACAATAAATAGTATTGAGTACTTGCAGCGTTTAAATGTATTTTATTTGCAACTCACACTTAGCTATGAAGACTTTTAAAATGGCAAAAATATCAGTGCTAGTTCATTTAGTTTATCAGATACGACCTTGATAATTGTTTTATTTGGTATTTTAGTTATCACAAACGAGTTAAAATATCTGGAAAACGCAGACTTGCTGTAATTAGCATGTTTTATTCTTTTATTCCAGTAGAAACATACCACTATAAGCTGGAGATCATTTTGCCACAGCCAAAATGATTCCAGAACTGAATATGCCTATCTGTGTTACTGCATTGCAAAATATAGACCCTTGCATGTTAAAAGAGTCAGTTATTCGCAGCAAATTCATTGTAAGATGACACTTTCATGTAACCATGGTTAATACTGTTCTTGTGACTCATGAGCTGCTGAAAACAATGACGAAGAATTTGGCTTTTGAGATGCTTATAAATCTAAGAAGGAATTAAAAGTAACACAATAACGTGGGAGTATCTGTCTTCATACCCCCACATTTAGAAAAGAAAAGTTGACTTTCAAGTTTCTTTCCTAGCAGCAATCTGATAAGGATTACATTACAAGTTTCTTTTCAACACATCTCATCAAGAAAGAATATTGCTATGACCTGTAATAATGCCAAGTCCTGTGAAAGTTATAAAAATAAAACGCCCTTGAGAAGCCAAATGGATCTTTGAGAATCATTACAATTGAATAAAAGTTCAGTGCACCTTCATAACAACAACTTACATTTATTTAGCGCCCTTTACATGTCTCCGAGCACTTCATAAACCATTACTTGACCAATCAATATCGAGGCCAATAAGCAAACAGAAAATACACAGGAAATATACAAAACAGGTTTCTCCATGGGTGAAGAAGTCTGTGTAAAGTATTTTTTTTTTAAAAAGCGATAATTTAATGGTCCACCGGCAGATCTGGCTGGATCACATCAAAACTTACCATTCCGCCCTTGCCTCCGCTAAATCGTCCTTCTATTCCAAGATAATCTTGGAAGGCAAGGACAACCCCAGGCTCCTCTTCTCCTCTACTAACTGGCTCCACCCTCTCATGCCTCGCCCATCCTCTCCCTCAACTCCGATGAGATGCTGGATTTCCTCAAAACCAAAATCGAGGGGATCCATTCAGCCTCCTCCGGCCTCCCAATTACCACCCCCCTCTCCCTCACACTCTGGCCCCTATCCATCCCTCCCTCCACACCTTCAAACCTGACTCCCTCTCCTCTCTCACCACCACTTTAACCCACACAAAGCCCACCACCTGCTCTCTCGACCCCATCCCTACCCCTCTCCTTACCTCCCAGCTCCACCTCCTCGCCGCTTTACTCTCAGACCTTGTCAACCTTTCCCTGTCAACTGGTATCGTTCCCACCCCCTTAAAATCAGCTGTCATCGCTCCTATCCTAAAAAAAACTTCCCTGGACCCATCCCTGCTCACTAACTACAGCCCCATTTCCAATCTCCCCTTCCTTTCCAAGGTCTTTGAAAGAGTTGTTGCTTCCCAGCTTCTCTCCTGCCACTCCCTTAACTAAACCCCCAATCGTGTTTCTGTGCTGCTCAGAAACAGCCCTGATCAAGGTGACAAATGACATTCTGTCCATCTGTGACCAGGGCTCCCTGTCTCCTCGTCCTCTCTGCTGCCTTCGACACTGTGGACCACTCTATCCTCCTCCACCGCCTCTCCTCTCATCTCAACCTTCAAGGTTCTGTACTTGAATGGTTCAGATCCTATCTCTCACACCGGCTCCACTTTGTCTTCACAAATGGCTTCTCCTCCAGCCCCTGCACTATCTCGTGCGGTGTTCCTCAAGGCTCTGTCCTCGATCCTCTGCTGTTCAACCTGTACATGCTTCCTCTTGGTGACATCATTCACAGATTTGGGGTTAACTTCCACATGTATGCAGATGACACCCAACTCTATCTCTCTGCCATACCCTCAACTCCAGTACCACTGATGTCCAGACAGAATGTCTGTCAGACATCAAGTCCTGGCTGAGAGACAACTTTCTACAGTAGAACATCTGATTGGCTCGCGCTAGCGCCTCTGCATCTCAGGCACTGGCAGCATCAGCATCCACGTTTGCTCACTCCACCTCACCAAGTGGGTCAGGAATCTAGGCGTCTTGTTCGACCCTTAACTATCCTTTCTCCCCACATCTGTGCCATGACCCCAACTCCACAATATTGCCCAACTCTGCCACTGTCTTACCCCTCAGCCCGCTGAAATCCTCATGCATGCCTTCATTACACCTAGGCTCGACTACGCCAACTCCCTGCTTGTCAGTTTTCTCAACTCTTCCCTCCACAAGCTGCAGATCATCCAGAACACTGCAGCTTGTGTCCTCTCCCGCACCAGATTCCGTGACCCCATCACACCCACCCTCGCCCGTCTCCACTGGCTCCCCATCCCTCATAGGATCAAGTTCAAAATCTTCGTCTTCATCTTCAAGGTCCTCCACGGCCTCGCCCCTTCCTACCTCTCCAACCTGCTAACTCCTTAACAACCTGTCTGCTCCCTCCGTTCAGCGGGCTCCAGCCTGCTCCTACCTGAATAGTTCCTAACTTTCACTCATTGTAAATCTGGTCAATTAATCCATTCCCTTGTTAGTGCGATTGATGAAGTCTCAATTCTAGACTTTCAATGGGATGAACAATTTAATAAATTTTCTATTAAATATTATATAGCTGGCTGTAGTGTGAATGTAGACACAGACTAGTTGGGCTGAATGGCCTGTTTGCGTGCTGTAAATTCTATGTAAACCTATGAGTGCCACACTCAAGTCAGGGATCCCGACTTTTAATCTGGTTCCTGGTTAGCTAACTGAATCAAGTAACGAATCATATTCAGAATTTAAATATTCAGTATTGAAAAAATATTGCAACACTGAAAATATAGCATGTGGAAATAGTTATGCTGATTTAAAGTAAATTGCCTTACCCTTGAAAAGCAACATTATGTGGATTTACATAACAATAATCCTTGTCACATTAACATTATCTATATCACTGTACCTAACACTGTGTGAAGTTGAATCATCAAAACACTGCACAACTGATACTGCTAAACAGTTGTGCTGACAGACATCTGTGTGCAACAAGAATAATATTGTAATAATAATCATTACATTTGATATAGCGCCTTATCGCGTCTTTGAGACATCTCAAAGTGCTTCACAGAATATACTTTAAAGTGAATTGACTATATCTTGTGGGCGAAACACGGCAGCCAATTGCGAACAGCAGTGTCCCACAAACAGTCTTGGATTGAGTAACCAAATTATTATTATTAAAGGGATTATTACCCCCAGAAAAGCGATCTGCCAATCGACTAACAAATGGGTTCCTACTTACTGCTAGGTAAACAGGGGTGTGGAATAAGTAAACGTGCCCAATGTTTCGACCTGCCTGGGAATCAAACCCAGGTCCTCTCGCTTGTAAGGCATGTGCTCTAACCACTAAGCTACAGAACTCCACGTGAATCCCTTTTTATATTAATTGCACCACAGAAGATTTATTCACAAAGAAGGAATAATACAGGCAATCTTTCATGACAAATCCTCTTAACATTTTTTTCTACTTAAATCTTTCCGTTAACAAAAATAATTAGTTAAAACTAGCACTTTTCTAGGTCACCTCAGCAAAATACACGTAATCATGATTGATCATTGAAGAACAGAACTGCTCACATAATATGCATCAAAACATGACAGAATGTTTTTTCAATGATTGCTCTCAAAGTCTTACTCTCGTCAAGCCAGGACCTTGGTAAATGGTTTGAAAAAGACACCAATTTGTAAACCTGGTTTGCGATAGCAGAGAATTTATTTCGGACCTAATTGTTCCCCAGCAGCAATTCAACCAAAACTTCTCAAAATCTTCACGGTAAAGTCAATTATCCACGCTAATTGGAACTGGCCTATTTACAGATAAGCAGACAAGTGAGGATAATTTGACATCAGACAAGATACAAATTGGCCACAAGGCCATCTAAAAAATTGTTAGATAAAGTACAGCGGAAATTTACAGCAGAGAAGGCCCATTGTATAATAATGAATCGGTCACTTCAATCCATGATTGTTTGTGGGACACTGCTGTGGCAATTGGCTTTGAGATGTCTCGAACATATGATAAAGCGCTATATCAAATGCAAGGGTTATTATTATTATTGTGTCTCAGTACACTGCCAGCCCACTTCTCTCGACCTTGCCTTCACCCAGTGTTTTTCCCTTTTACTTCTTCTTCCTCACACTGCCCTTTTCTCTCTGAGTTTCTCTCTCTGTCTACGTTTCTCTCGAGAATCTAACTTTCTATCTTTATTTATACAATATATTTAATCTTAAATTGTATACTGTAAAAATATTAAGATCTACTATTGCAGTGAGCAAAAAAAATCCTGTTGGTGGGTATGTGCGAAACTGCAAGCATGTGCAAAGTTGTTTGAATTATGATGTTCCAGACTCAAAGCATCCCTGGCAACTTCACACATACGCACAACAGTATTCTTGCCAGTGTCTCACTGTCCTGCATCAGAACCCACTTGCATAATGAACGTGGAGGTAAACAAACATGGAAATAAATGGTATTTCATTGTAGTAACCCAAATTGTTATGATATTTTCGTTCATACATTTAAACACCTACCTCAAAATTGACAGGCATGTTGCGCTTCAAAGCAATCTCAAACACCAAGCTGATTTCCGACTTGTTGACATCGGTGTCCTCTTCGCCTTCATTTGACATTTCTTCACTCTTTCAAATACAAGAGGAAGTTAAACTTAATCACATAGCACTAGAGCTGTATAATGATACACATGCGGTATACTACATTTTACAAGGATATCCATATTTCCCATCAGCACACAATTTCCCAAGGGTATCATTGCATTGCTCTCATAGAACTTTTGAATCGACTTCCAACAACTCAACTGAAACAGCCAAACTATATCTCCAGCTGCTCAATGGCCTTGATAATGTCCACACCCATGAGGCATAACTCCAGTTGTTGGCAAACCAACGACAGTTTTACTTCAACAACTCACAATGGATACTCTATGCAACACCATAACACTACAGGGGCCCAAATGTTTTATCTTTACATGACTCTCCACAAAGAATTGTTAAACCCACTAACATAACAGGTTCAAATCAAGTCATTCATGTGCCGTTATCCTCCTGGGAGGGGGAGGGGGGACGTGAGGTGGGTAAGCCGGGTCCCTTGGAACTGAACTGGCGCCAAGCGAATTGAGCCAGCCCTCTGTGGCGGTCTCTGTAGTCTAGTTCATGAGCCAGGCGGGTCCACAGTATTCCAGGGCACACAACTGATGATAGCACAGTCACTGGGGGCAGGGAGTCATTCCACTCAGCTCCTGTTAACCCTGCAAGCCAAAGCCCTAACGGATAAGATGGACAAGTAATGGAAAAGCTTTCTGGGCACCAATATCAATGGCAAGCTATGCGGGTTTAACTGGTTAGACTCCAGCAGTATCCCAACGCACATTCTGGGGTCCCCAAGCCTTGGCTCTTACCAACCTGTGACTAATATTTTCTGGAATTAGGTAAGCAGGATGCATCCCTCCAGGGAGAGAGTGTGCATACTATTCCAACAATCTATCTCTGGGATTTCCATGTGTAGGTGGGAGGCATGGAAATCTCTGCTTGGTTTGGATACTCTTAAGCACGATGATGGGTTTTTGCAGACACCCGGCTGACCCTCCCAAAACATTCATGCGTTGGCTGAAGTAGTAGTGTAGGCTTAGCTCAGTTCATAGCACTCTTGCCTCTGAGTTAAAAGGTAGTGGGTTCAGGCCAGAATTTGGAAACCATAGTCTATGCTGACATTCCAATACAGTCCTGGGGTTGTGTTGCATCGCTGGAGTTGCCATTCTTTGGTGAGACATTAAACCAAAGTCCCATCTGCCTGGATATTAAAGATCTTATAGCACTATTCAAAATGAGAAGGGAATTTCTCCTGGTATCCTGGCCTATAATCCCCCAAATACAATTGGTTACTTACTTCATGGCTGGACATTGCTATGTGCAAATTAGCTGCCGCATTCACCCACAAAATACAGTCACAGTAACAACAAACAACAACAAAATTACATTTATATAGCGCCTTTCACGTCAGGAGGACATCCCAAGGCGCTGGACAGACAGAGTTTGGGTCCCGAGCTGAGGGTCGGGGTGGAAGAGGGGGGAAGGCAGGGGTGGGGAAGCAAGGAGATTGAAAGCACGGTAGAAGAGGAGGGTCTTGACGTAGGTCTTAATAATAATAATCCTTGCATTTGATATAGTGCCTTATCACGTCTAGATGTCTCAAAGCGCTTCATAGAATATACTGTAAAGTGAATTGACTGTATATTCGTGGGCAAAACGTGGTAGCGAATTGTGCAAAGCAGTGTCCCACAAACAGTCGTGGATTGAAAATGACCGATTTATTATTGTTTTTTTTTGGAGGGATTATTATTAGGTATGTGGAGTAAGGAAACTTGCCCAAGGTTTTGCCCTACCTGGATTTGAACCCAGGTGTTTCGCTTGCTCTAACCACTGAGCTACAGGTCTTGAAGGTGGCGAGGGAGGGGGCGAGATGGAGAGACTACCGGATGGAGTTCCAGAGAGTGGGTGAAGAGTGGCGGAAAGTCCACCCTCTGATAGTGGGGTGAGCAAGACGGGGGACGTGAAGCAGGCCAGAGCCCACTGAGTGGAGGGAGCGAACAGGATGGTAGGGGGTTAGGAGGTCGGAGAGGTAGGGGGGGAGCAAGACCATGGAGAGCTTTGAAGGTGAGGACCAGGATTTGAACTGTATCCTCTGTGTGATGGGAAGCCAGTGGAGTTGGGAAAGGATGGGGGTGATAGGGTCACGGAGCCTAGTTTGGGAGAGGACATGGGCTGCAGAATTCTGGATGATCTGCAGCCTTTGGAGGGAAGAGTTGGGGAAGCCGACAAGCAGTGAGTTTGCATAGTCGAGCCTTGATGTAATGAAGGCATGTATGAGGGTTTCGGCGGCCTGCAGTGTGAGACAGTGTCGGAGCCGGGCGACATTGCGGAGGTGGGGGAAGGCAGAGCGGGTCATGGCGCAGATGTGAGGTAGAAAGAACAGTTGAGGGTCAAACAAGACCCGAAGATTCCGGATTGGGTTTGATACCGTCAGGGCGAGAGGTGAGGAGGCACTGACGGGAGCCAATCAGGAGAGCCTTGGTCTTGTTGACGTTCAACTGAAGAAAGTTAGCTCTCATCCAGGACTTGAGGTCTGACAGACAGTCCATTAGCACAACAATGGTCCTGGAGTCAAGGGTGGAGACAGAGAGATAAGAGTTGGGTGTCATCCGCACACATGTGGAAGTTGACCCTATGTCTGCGGATGATGTCACCAAGTGGGAGCATATAGATATTGAAGAAGAGGAGACCAAGGGCAGAGCCCTGAGGAACGCTGCACGAGACTGTCTGGGGGCTAGAGGAGAAGCCGTTGGAGGAGATGAAGTGCAGGTGGTGTGAGAGGTACGATCTGAACCAATTAAGGACAGCGCCGTGGAGGTCGAGGTGAGAGGAGAGGCGGTGGATGATTATAGAGTGGTTGACGGTGTCGAAAGGAGCAGACAGGTCAAGGAGGACCTGGAGGCAGAGGGATCCCTGGTTGCAAATGGACAGAATGTCATTTGTCACTTTAACCAGGGCGGTTTCTGTGCTGTGGGCAGCACAGAAGCTCGATTGAGGGGGTTCGAGAAGGGAGTGGCGAGAGAGGAAGGAGCGAAGCTGAGAAGCAACAACTCATTCCAGGACCTTTGAGAGGAAGGGGAGGTTGGAGATGGGGCGGTAGTTAAGAGAGTAGAAAGGGTCCAGGTACGTTTTTTTAAGGATAGGAATGATGAAAGCGTTTGACAGGGGTGGGAACAGTACCAGAGTACAGGGAGAGGTTAACAATGTCAGTGAGTAGAGAGGCAAGAAGGTGGAGCTGGGAGGTAAGAAGAGCGGTAGGGATGGGATCCAGGGAACAGGTGGTGGGTTTCATACGGGTTATGGTGGTGATGAGAGAGGAGGGGGAGACGGGTTCAAAGGTGTGGAGGGAGTGGTGGGTAGGGGCTGGGGTGGGAGGAGGAGATGCGGAGGGGATAGTAGTTGCAGTGGCAAAGGCAGCTGACCAGATTCCCTCGATTTTGGATTCGAGGAAGTCTAACAGTTGGCATTTGATGACATGATAAGACACTATATCAAAATGGAAGGATTATTATTATTGTAGTATTTTTAGAGTGAATGGATCCAATCTATCTGGTTTTCACTACACTCTATTGAGGCAGCTTGTAGTGTGTCTATAATATACATTTGAAAATTAATCCCGATTTAGAAGTTTTTTATACATCATTGCAAATCATAGAATTGCCATGAAGAACCTACTTTAAAGAATAATGTGTTACGTCAACAGGGTGATTTTCTTGTGAGCTCGTTTTAATAGAATTTGTTTTATGAGTAAAGCTTATCTTATTTGCCTTTCCAGAAAAGAAAAATGAAAAATGAAAACTTGCATTTTTCAATCTTAAAATGCTTCATGAGTAATAATTACGTTTAGTGACTATTTGCAAGCAATTGTAGTAGTAAAGTATGACAGCAGGGTCTCATGGGCAACTATAAATAATGATTATATTCTTTGTATATGATACAGAGCCCTTCACGTCAGAAGGACTTAACGTAAGTCTCTTCACAGGGTTTAATGTAAAATGACGTGAATTTTGTAGGCGATTGGCTGCAAATGAACATTAAGAAAAACTCCTATCACACTTCTGGCTTTAATTTGACCTCCTAAACCCCTACCAACCTGCCCACTCCCTCTGCTCAGAGGGCACCGGCCTGCTTCACGTCCCCCGACTCACCCGCCCCACCACTGGCGGGTGGGCCTTCAGCCACTCTGCCCCAATCATCTGGAACTCCATCCAACAGTCCCTCCGGCTCGCCTCTCCCTTACCTCGTTCAAGACCCATCTCAAGACCCTCCTCTTCAACCGTGCCTTCGATCACCCTTCTTCCCGCCCTGCCCTCCACCCTCCCTGATCCTAACTCCCAGCTCGGGTTCGAAACACTGTTTGTCCAGCGCCTTGGGACGTCCTCCCGATGTGAAAGGCGCTATACAAATGTAATTTTGTTGTTGTACACAAAATCAATTCATCCAAAACTCCTCCACCTGGATACACACCTGCACAAATCTCCCATTACACCAGTCCATGCCAGGTTCCACTGGATCCCAATTACCGAAAGTTTTCAAGATCTTCACTTGTTTTCAAATCCTTCATGCCCTCACACATCCCTTACCTGTCTGATCTGCTTACTCCCCACTGCCTCTGGCCTCGTGTTTGTTCCTCATCCCCTCCACCATCAGCGGCCGTGCCTTCAGCCACTATGCCCCGAAACTCTGGAACTCTCTCCTTCAATCCCTCTACCTTGGCCCCTCCTTCCCCGCTTTCAAATCCAGCCTAAAGTCCTTTCTTTTTGATCGTATTTATGGTTATCTTCCCCTCTCCCCCTGGCTCGAATGCTACCCCGGTGAAGGGTAGTATATAAATGCAAGTTGTTGTAAATTTTTAAATAAGAAACTAGTTTTCAGCTCTTTCCCACTCTGCCTGCAAGCAGATAATTTACTTGGCACCCAATTACTTTATGGCATAAGGTCCCCTTTGGCTAAACGTAGTGCTGATATATGACAGAATTTAATTCATAAGATAAGCATCCAGTTATGAGATGAGGAAAGTCAACAAAAATGTAGAAGTAACAGAATAACACTCTTTGTTTTTCTTAAGATTACTGGAACAGATTATTTTGTAAAATGCTCTTGATAGGATTAAGGTAAGGGCTTTACAGCTATCCTGAGCGTGCACAAATACTTCAGTTTTAGAACGGAAAGCAGCACATCACATTACCAGCCCTGACAAAACAATTAAAAGCAAAGGATTCACTCCCAAGTGCTTATTCAAAAAAATGGATGGCTTTCATTTACAACTTCAAGTCTAAAAACACGACTATGTCAGATGTCAGTTGCACAAAATCCAGTTATTTTCTTAAAATATGAAACATAACGGATCAAAAGGTTCTGGATTTGAATACCGATTGAACTCTTTATCTTTTTCAAGTCAATAAAAAGAGTACCATGAGTAACACACAGGTTTTGGGGATGGAAGGCAACTGGAATCTCTCTCTAAAGAGTTGAAACTGTCTCCGACGCAAAGCCTGGCAGTTCCCAGGACTCATATACAACAACATACACTTACATAGCGCCCTTGACGTTGGATAAAGTCTCAGAGCTCTTCAAAATGATGGGGTTGGATGCCGAGCAAGGGAGGGAGGGGGAACATGACCACAGGTGTGGTCAAAAAGGTAGGATTTTCAACAGGATTTAGACAGACAAAAAAAGGAAGAGACAGAAGGGTAGAGGAAAGGAGTTTCAGAGGATATGGGCATAGTAACTAAAGCCTCAGCTATTGACAGAGCCAGAGAGGGAAAGGGAGCTACAGCAAAACAAAGCTAGCTGTGTGGAAAGGGCAAGCAGTGAATAATAACAACAAAATTACATTTATAGAGCACCTTTCACGTCGGTAGGACATCCCAAAGCGCTGAACAGTCAGGTGCTGGGGCCCATGTTTGTTCCTGAAAGCCTGGCCACTGATGGTAGGGCGGATCGGGCGGGAGACATGGAGCAGGCCGGAGCCTGATGAACGGAGGGAGCAGTCAGGTTGGTAGGCAGTTAGCAGGTCAGAGAGGCAGGAGGGGATCAAGGCCATGGATAATAATAATATTAATAATAATAATCCTTGCATTTGATATAGCGCTTTTCACGTCGGGAGGACATCCCAAAGCGCTTCACAGAACACACTGTAAAATGAATTGACTGTATATTTGTGGGCGAACGCGGCAGCCAATTGCGCACAGCAATGTCCCACAAACAGTCGTAGATTGAAAAAGCCTCGAACAGCATTCCACTACTTGCCACGCCTGCAGTATCTTTTGTGGAAATCCTGTTTTTTTTGGTCAGTACAAATAGCGGAGGCTTTGGCTACAATTTTTCAATTTTCGTTGGACACAGGAGTGGTGCCAGAGGACTGGAGAGTGGCTAATGTTACTCCCCTGTACAAAAGGGGACAGAAGGACAAACCTGGGAACTATAGGCCAGTCAGCCTAACATCAGTAGAGGGGAAACTCCTGGAGACTATAATGCGTGACAGAATAAATCTTCACTTAGAAGAATATGCGTTAATTAGGGACAGCCAGCACGGATTTGTTAAAGGCAAATCTTGTCAAACAAATCTAATAGAATTTTTCGATGAGGTTACGGAGAGAGTGGATAAAGGTAGTACAGTTGATGTAGTTTATATGGACTTTCAAAAGGCATTTGACAAAGTGCCACATGAAAGACTTGTAGGAAAGATAGAAGCCCATGGTATAAAAGGGAGAGTGGCAGCATGGATCCAGAACTGGTTGGAAGACAGAGTACCCTTGGTTGCATTCCGTCCGGACCAGGCGACTTATCTACCTTCAGCGCAGTCAACCTTTTCAGTACTTCCTCTTTGTATATACTTATCCTATCCATTTCCTCTACCCTCTCCTCCGATATTGCGGCATTTGGTGCATCCACTTCTTTTGTGAAGGCAGATACAAAGTACTCATTCAGCACATCAGCCATGCCCTCTGCCTCCACAATAAGATATCCCCCTTGGTCCTTAATTGGTCCCACCCTACCTTTGACTAGCTTTTTTTCCTTGATATATTTGTGAAATATTTTAGAATTCCCTTTAATGTTACCCGCTAACCTTTTTTCGTATAATCTTTTTGCCCCTCTTATTTCCTTTTTCAAACCTCTTCTGCACTTCCTATATTCGATTTGGTTGTCTTCTGTATTTTGGGTTTGACATTTGTCATACGCCTCTTTTTTCTGCTTCATTTTAGATACAATTACCTTCGTCATCCACGGAGGTTTGGAAGCCCTACTTTTCCCTTTTGTGGGAATGTATTTATTTTGTCCCCGAGCTATCTCATCCTTGAAGACTTCCCGCTGCTCTTTAGTTGTTTTACCTGCCAATCTTTCTTTCCAGTCCACCTTGGCTAGGTCCCTTTTTAGTTCACTGAAATTTGCCCTCTTCCGGTTAAATATCTTTACCTTAGATGGTTCCTTGTCTCTTTCCATATGCACTTTAAATCTAATGATGTTATGATCACTATTACCCAGATGCTCTCCCACTGAAACCTGCTCCACTTGTCCTACTTCATTCCCCAGAATTAGATCTAGCACTGCTTTCTTCCTTGTTGGTCTGGAAACATACTGATCACATTTGGCAAATTCCCCAGGAAAGTGCGGAGGGTTGATTGGTGCTATTGAGAGGTGCATTTTGTGAAACAACCCAGATCAAAACTATAAGCATATATTTCCTGAACATGTAGTTATGTTTAAAATACTAAAAATTTTAATGTGAATAGTACAGCACTTACCAAACATTTATCGCAGCTCAGATTAGGCCGGGCGCCAGACGAAGCCGATTTCCCGCTTTTGTCGCTTCCACAATCCTAGCACTCCCAGCGCTTGAAATTCGCGACCGTAGCAGTGTCGAGCAAACAGCCCACAGAAGTCTAGCATACTGTGTGTACAGGTGTGTAGCGGGGCCTGGCACACTGTGTGTACAGGTTTGTAACGGTGGGGGGGGGGCTGCCTAAGCACGTCTGTGGCGGTGGAAGGCTTGTGACGGATTTTGCGGCAAAAATGCGGCCGCACTTTTCTACTTGCCCAGCTCATCAGTCAGTGTATCATACTGGGTCTCCCTTCCTCCTAAAGGTAAGCGGGGTCTCCTTGGAACTGAATTGGTTCCAAGGTGACATGCTTGGCAATGGAATTTCAGGGTCGAGCCAGCCCTCTGTGGTAGTCTCGGAAGTCGGTTCCTGAGCCAGGCGGGTCACTGTATTCCATAGCACTGTTGATGACAGCACAGCCAGCCTGGCTTATTGGTAGTACCTGGAAAGGCCGACCAGACACTGGGGGCAAGGAGTCATTCCACTCAGCTCCTGTTAACCATGCAAGCCAAAGCCCTATTTGTCCTTAGGGTGGACAAATAATGGAAAAGCTTGCCGGACACCAATATCAATGGCAAGCTCTGCGGGTTTAACTGGTTAGATTCCAGCAGTACCCCAACGCACATTCTGGGGTTCCCAAGTCTTGGGTCTTACTAATCTGCATCTAATACTTTCCGGAATTAGGTAAGCAGGATGCCTCCCTCTAGGGAGAGTGTGCACATTCTATTCCAACAATCTATCTCTGGGATTTCCATGTGTAGGTGGGAGGCATGGAAATCTCAGCTTGGTTTGGATACTATTATGCATGGTGATGGGTTTTTGCATGTGTCAAGATACCCGGCTGACCAAAAAAAACAGGATTTCCACAAAAGATACTGCAGGCGTGGCAAGTAGTGGAATGCTGTTCGAGGCTTTTTCAATCCAAGTATGTGGCACATAATAAGAACTTGTATGCATTACTCTGTATATATAAGTCAGGAAAGCTCTCAATACCATTCTTAAACAAACTAAAATTAGCAAATTCTGGGATTTGTATGCCCTTTCAGCCCTGTCATGATGGGTTCCGGTGTGTTTTTAATGTACGGAAACAAAAACTACCTTTAAAATAAATTGCAATTCCTCAATGGTTCACTTCCCAATATTCTAATGAGACAATCAGACGAGAAGGTCCCAGGTGTGATCATCAGGCCCTGTCGAATTAACTGATCTCAGCTCAAGAATGGTAGTGGTAATCGGAATTGCACTCCTGAGTCCTATTCAGTGCTGTTGGAAGTCGATGTTTGTGGCCATGAGATTAGGAAGAGATCCAGTTAAACTCTGGGGCTCTTTGGCTAATGTGCTAACATTTATTGGGGTCTAATACACACTGATTGCTATACGGAGAGATTGTGATTTTTTTAGCCATCAGGATATGAAAGGAACCTCACTGTCGAGGCTCAAACACAAAGAAGAATTATTTGGGTAAAGTACTCAAGGGCTGCTGTTGTCTGTGGAATTGACTGAGTCAAAGCGTTCAGGAGAGTAGGGGAAAAAACTTAAAGAATCTGCATTTTGACAGCACTTATTACATTGAAACATCTCAGCATGCTTCACAGATAATTAATGTCAAATGAGGGACTTTTTTTTAGTAGGCAATGTGGCAGACATTATGTGCACAGCAAGGTCCAACAAGTAGCCATGATGTGAATGATCAATTAATTGTTTGCCAAGGTAAAACCAGGAAAAAGTTACATTTCTTTTCAACAACAACAACTTGCATTTATATAGTGCACTTTATGCAGGTTAGTATCCCAGAGCGCTTAACAGTGGCGGAGCACAAGGCCGAGCCAGGGGGAGGGGGAGGTGACCATAGGCACAGTCGAATAGGAAGGTCTTCAGGCACGACTTAAAGATGAGGAAAGGAAGGGTAAGGTGGAGGGATAGAGTAAGAGTATCTCAGAGTTTCAGGGTGAAGTGGCTGAAAGCGCCCACCAATGGTGGAACGGAGGGCACAAGGGACATGTAGAAGGCCGGTGCCAATCGAGTGGAGGCAGCAAATTGTGGGTTGCGGGGTAAGCAGGTCAGAAAGATAGGGCATGAAGTGATTTGAAAACGAGTATGAGAATCTTGAACTTGATCTGTTCGGCGATATGGAGCCAATGGAGCCTGGCTAGAACTGGTGTGATAGGGGAACGGAGTTTAGTATGGATGAGTATGTGGACGACGGAGTTTTGGATCAGCTGGATCCTGTGCATGGTAGAGCTGGGAAGACCACCAAAGGGGCATTTGAGAAGTCAAGTCTGGAGGTTGAGGAAGGTGGTCCTGGTCTGGGACCGAATGTGGGAAGGAAGGACAGCTATGGGTCGAACATGACCCCTAGGTTGCGCACTAGTTTAGTAAGTCTGAGGATGTTGACGGGAACCAATGATCTTCGCTTCTGTCTTGCCAACATTAAGTTTCAGGAAGCTTTCGCTCATCCAGGCCCTGATGTCCACCAGAGAACATTGGAGGACCTGGAGTCGCAACTGGAGAAGAAGTAGATTTGTGTCATCCAAATACATTTGGAAGTTTACCCCAATCTGCAGATGGCATCCCATCAAAGAGTGTGATAGGAACTTTAAAGTCCCCTTAAAGAATAGGCAGATGGGACCTGGACCTCACTTTCAAATCTTTGCCGAAAGCACTCATTAACAATGCAGCTCTTCCCAATCAGAATGTTGGTCTGCAGTATGAGCTCAAACCTTAAATCTACAACCTTCTGACCCAGCAGGAGAGTACTAGCAACTGAGCCAAGCTGAAAAAGTATATTTGTTTTTGAACATTTTAAGAAAAACTACCAAGCAGTGGGGTTAGTTTGGCTCCAGTTTCAGTAACAATGTTTAGTAGAGGCAGAAATGCTTACAAAGTGCATATAAAACTTGTCTGAAATAATAAAACAAATGTCTGATTTAACGGTGGCTAAATGACAGAACTATTAAAAGATATGCTTGATATTTAAAATCTACTGATCAAGTCCTGATTTTATAGATCTTCAATGCTTGTCATCTTGTCATTAAAATTATGCAATAAAATACTCTTAAGAATAACATCTGTAGAAACTTTATACATATTCTTTGTGCAGATATTTACATGAATATACATATATATATATTCTTAACACTTACCTCATTGAATAAACAAGAACTCTACGCAGTTAAATTCTGTTTCTAATTTTCTAAAGGATAACCGTTGCAACCTCACATTGCTTTATATAGTGAAAATACTCCCATGTGTGCACATCAACATATAATATGCAATCAAAACAGATGTAAACTTCTATTCATCACTGCACTCGTCTCAATGAGGCTGGAAAGTATTTGCTGCATTTAAAAACTTTAATCCACTACAAATATGAAGCTCCGTGGAATCTGTGGAAAGAACTTTACCAAACTTTGTTTTTCTTAAAAAATTTAGATTCAAAAACAAGTTTTTTTTTTTCTCGAGCAGTTTGGTTGAATGGTGATTTACACATCTAATTCATACTAGTTCTGAATCTCAACCATGTTATCAAAAGGAGAAATCGAGCTGGAGTGTCATTTTAGTCTGCGTGACTCCCAAGTTGTGAAGTAGGTCTTGAACCCACAACCTTCTGACTCAGAGGCGAGAGTGCTAACACTCCCTACTCCCGGTGACTGGACTGCTGCTCCAACTCCTGCCAAAGAGACAGGCTGACTGGTCTACCATCAGCAATGCCCTGAAATAATGTAGACCTGCCTGACTCAGGAACTGGACTATCAAGGCCATTGCAGAGGGTGACTTGATTCCAACATTCCATTGCCAACCATGTCATCTTGCAGCCAACTCAAGGAGACCTTGCTTAACACCCATCCCCACCCCAAGGGAGAATAGTCAATCATATTAAATTTAATAGTGGCATATATGGAAGATGGGAAAAACTCTCAACTCTGACTCAATTGTTACCTGAGGTGGCTTTTCTGGAATAGGTTCATCACGAAGAGCTTGGAGGGCTTTCATGGCAGCATTGTGTCTGGCGGCTTGACGGGTCCGTCCTTCTCCAATAAACTCGGTGTTCCCCACAAGGAGCTGGACGTAAAATAACTTAGGGGCTGGATAATGGTACCTGTGTTGAACAGAAGCCAACACACATATTTTATATAAGATTCACTTTGTGTAACAACGATTCCTCTATTTCACTATGCAACTATTATGAGGGTTGAAACAATTCACAATTAAACAATGGCTGCCTTGTGCCAGCTTGTCTTGTACCTGTAAATGTAGATTAAACAGAGCATTTGATAGAGTGTGCGTTTGTGTGCACTGGGGGAGGGGGGGGGGTGCGGACGGGGTGAAGAGAGCACGAGTGTCCCCTAGTTGTTCAGTGGAGGCGCTCAGTGGAGACTAGGGCATCTCTCAACGGAGAGGAAGTAGAATTAAATAAAACGAGAAGAATTCTAAGCTCACATTTACTGTAAATGTAGTAAATGACGATATTCTGGCAATTGTTTTAACCATTTTCCACTGCTACCTCACACACTCAAAACTCTCATCCCCGCCTTTATCGTTCCTGACTTAACTTTTCCAATGTACATTCTCAAAATCCAGAGTCCATACCCTCCTTAGCATTTGGTCCAGCAAACTCATCACTCCCATTCTTGCCAAGTTCCACTGGCTCCCTATTTCTCTGTGAAACAACTTCAAGATCTTTGCCCTCACCTTCAAATTCACCCACAGCCTTGACCACCCTATCTCTGCAATTTCCTACAACCTTACTCCACGAGCCACTCCTGCCTGCCTCACCATTGCAAGCAAGTCTTCAGCCACTGTGCTCCCCCTCTCTGGAACCCTTTCTCAAAGTCCTCTGCCTCACTACTTTCAAACTTTATCCAGAGTCATACCTATTTAACTTTACGCCCACCTTACCTCCCGAGCTCAGGATTCAATCAATCTGTGCAGCATTTTGAGGTGTTCACCTAACATGACACTATACAAGTATAAATTTTACAAATTTTAACAGGTAGATCAGTTATAAAATACCTTCAATTTAGAGCTCAGGTAACAATGCGGTCCTTAATTTTTAGAAGTCTACATACAATATTGTGAGTCAATCACCAGATAGAAAAGATGAAAGGAACACTGGCCCATGGCAAATTATTTTATTATTTGGGGAAGAGACACACAAAGCTGTGCATCACTTTTAACAGAATAGGACCACACAAGTGACATAATACATCTCCCCTCACTTTGATAATTTCTGCTAAAGACAATAACTTCAATCTTAGATATAGCTCCAAGAGCACCACTGGCCTTCCAATATATTGGTTAAGGGGGCATTCTTCATATATGAATCAAGGAATGTTCGGAGGTTATTCAACCACAATTAGGCACCAGAGGGAGCACTCATCCCTGTGCCTTGGAACGAACTCCCGACGTGAAAGGTGCTATACAAATATAATTTTGTTATTGTTGTTGTTGATCCTGTATTGATGTTCTCACACACACCACATGCTTTCCATCTGATGTCATTGGGTAGTGATCAGAAGAATGAATCTTGGCTGACCATCTCAGATCAGGTAACAGTTGAGTCAGTTGCAATAACCCCACTGGCATATTCACCTTTTGTCTTAATAGTAAATGCTGTGGAGGAAGATGGATTCCACACCAATGCTCTGATAATAGGATTTCAGTCGTTCAGTGCACTGGCTACAACCCAAGAAACCCAATATATATGGGGGGGAAGGGAGAATGGAGGATTAATGGCAAGTATTATTCTCAATGTCAACATTCATTGATTCCATTTGACTTTCAGTCCAGTTTATATAATAATCCTTGCATTTGATATTGCACTTTATCATATTTTCCACACATCTCAAAGTGCTACACAAAATATACTGTAAAGTGAATTGATGAATTGACTGTATTTTGTGGGCATTTTATGGACTCGAGCCCAAACCACACACACATTATCGCCACACAAGTGCCCCTTGGCTTTTAACACTGCAACAAGAGTGCATTACAGATGCACAGCCTATCTGAGAACCACCTGTTCTCATCACTTGTATTGATTTTTAATTTGAACTTTGGGCTTTACAGTTGAAATCATCTCGTTACTTTACATTTGTTGCAATTGAAATTCATTGAAGTTAATGCCAAGAACAACAGAGCAGCGTGCCATGATATTACACCTCAACCTACTGCATAAGGTGTTGTTCCTCTGCGTTTACTCTCCTCCATAGCACCCTCTCCACCACACTCGACGCCCTTGCCCCCCTCACCTCCCGAACTGCCTCCTATTCCCGATCCTCACCCTGGTTCACCAGCCACCTCTGCTCACTCAAGGGCCAGGTGCGAGCTGCTGAACGCACTTGGCTCAAATCCGGTCTCATGGTCCACCAGCACATCTGGCTGGACTACATCAAAACCTATCGCTCCACTCTTGCCTCGGCCAAATCGTCCTTCTATTCCAGGTTAATCCTGGAGGCGGAGGCCAACCCCAGGCTCCTGTTCTCCAACACCAACCGGCTTCTCCGCCCTCCCTGCTACGCCTTGCAGATTCTTTCCTCCGACTCCCACTGCGAGGAAATGCTGGACTTCCTCAAGTCCAAAATCGAGGGAATCCACTCAGCTGCCACTGCCCTCCCAACTTCCACCCCTCTCTATGCCCCCCCCTACACACTCCAACCACTACCCATCCCTCCTTCCTTTGAACCTGTCACCCCCTCCTCTATCACCACCACCATATCCTCCTTGAAGCCCACCACCTGATCCCTGGACCCCATCCCCACCCCTCTCCTTAAATCCCAGCTCCACCTCCTAGCCCCACTACTCGCCAACATCATCAACCTCTCTCTGTCATCTGGCACTGTTCCTACCCCCCTCAAAACAGCCACTATCACCCCCACCTTGAAGAAACCTTCCCTTGACCCAACACAGCTATCAAACTACCGGCCCATCTCCAACCTCCCTTTTCTGTCCAAGGTCCTTGAGAGAGCCGTTGCCTCCCAGCTTCGCTCTTTCCTCTCATCCCACTCCCTCCATGAGCCCCTCCAATCGGGTTTCCATGCTGCCCACAGCATGGAAACTGCTCTGGTCAAGGTCACAAATGACATTCTGACCATGTGTGACCAGGGCTCCCTCTGCCTCCTCATCCTCCTCAACCTCTCCACTGCTTTTGACACTGTGGACCATTCAATCCTCCTCCATCACCTCTCCTCCCACCTCAACCTCCAAGGTTCTGTCCTTGACTGGTTCAGGTCCTACCTTTCATGCCACCTCCACTTTGTCTCAGCTAACGGCTTCTCCTCCAACCCCCGCATCGTCTCGTGCAGCGTTCCTCAGGGCTGTCCTTGGTCTCCTTCTCTTCACCCTCCACATGCTCCCCCTTGGTGACATCATCCACAGACATGGGGTAAATTTCCACATGTATGCAGATGACACCCAACTCTATCCCTCTGCCTCCACACCCTCAACTCCAGGACTACTGGCGTCCTGACCGATTACCTGTCTGACATCAAGTCCTGGATGAGGAACAACTTTCTCCAGCTGAATGTCAGTAAGACCGAGGCCCTCCTCATTGGCTCATGCCAGTGCCTCTGCACCTCATGCGCTGGCAGCATCAACCTCCACGGCTGCACACTCAACCTCACTAAGCCAGTCAGGAACCTGGGTGTCTTGTTTGACCCTGAACTGTCCTTTCTCCCCCGCATCCGCGCCATGACCGGCACTACCACCATCTCTGCAATATTGCCAGACTCCGCCACTGCCTCATCCCTCAGGCTGCCAAAACCCTTACCCACGCATTCGTCACTTCAAGGCTCGACTTCCCTCCTCATTGGCCTGCCCAACTCTTCCCTTCACAAGCTGCAGATCATCCAAAACTCTGCAGCTCGTGTACTCTCTCGCACCAGGCTCTGCGACCCCATCACTCCCAACCTCGCCCGCTTGATACCGCTACTACTATCCAAGTATCTATAATAATCATCTTTGCATTTGATATAGCGCTTATCATGTCTTCGAGACATCTCAAGGTACTTCACAGAATATACTGCAAAGTGAACTGACTGTATATTTTGTGGATGAAACACGGCAGTGACCGTATTATTATGAGTGACCATATTATTATTTGAAAAAAAATAATATTCCTTGTATTTGATATCGTGCCTTATCAGGATATACTGTAAAGTTTGACTGTGTATTTTGTGAGCGTAACGTATTATGTTAGAGATGAGATTAGGGAGCATTACCTCACCCAGAGGGTGGTGAGAGTGCATCTATCTCTCCATTAAACATCCCTATTGATTCTACTTCTATAGCTTTCTCAGGCAGAGAATCCTCTGCGTGAAGAAATGCTTCCTGAATTCAGTTCAGGATGGTCTGGAGATTTAAATGCCCTGCCATTCTGTAGCTGACAGTTGGGAAGAAGCAGCTTGAAGTGACAATCCTGTAATCTCACCCTCCATATGGAGAACTGTCTCACCTCAAATGTCTGGTGCAATATGGTAACAGTCTGACAATTTAAATCTTGTGGCAAGTTGTTGTGAATCAAACTCTTGATTTGGGAGGGTTTATTAATTAATCATCTGCCATTTTAAGCAATTTTGCAGAAAAAGACAATTTATTCACACTGCCATTGCTATTCATTTCAAATTTAAGAAAACAACACTTTGGAACTTTCATATAATTTATACTTCCATAAAAAGTGTAAGCCATCACTACATAAAATATGATATATGTCTGTTAGTTCACTGGTTGCAAAGATTTCCATTGTACAAAATTATTCTGTTGGCCATCTTTACCTAATTTATTTTTGTAGACAAAATTATGGAAATTTATCCCACATTCGCACGTACATATTACATATACTTTGAATAGTATATAAAATTAAATTCTAGATGATGTGGTCATGCAACAAAGTCTACACTACCTACTTCGAGGTTTGCAGGTTAAATCCTCAGAGTGGCTTCGCTAAGTAAGCAGAGAGAATTGGAGCAGACAATCACTTTCACATCTCTGGCAGCTCTCTAAAGGACGAATGTTTCGCTGACATGCTCAATGATTTGTCCAAGCTCTCGGCAAAGCCATATGGTCCAGAGGTTACATCATCAAAAAGAAAAGTAACTGCTTCAGCATTTCCTCTTAAAAATTGGTTTTGAAATGAAAAACAGAAACAAGTCAAATTTGCAGCAGACCCACTAAAACAATCCATCGATGATGCGCAACTTCAAGTCACCATCTCACATGAAGGGCGCTATATAAATGCAAGTTGTGGCTGTTTCAAATTCACAACAGGCTCAAACCCAGGTGATGTTAGCGCAAGGTTATCAGATTAGCTGCAACAATTTGACCATGCTCCAGTAGAACTCCTCCAAACCATGGCCACCAACAGTAAACCACACCAGTTAGGGCTTTGGCTTGTGGCGTGTACTTGCAATGTGGGTATTTAGAAGCATGGTAAAAAGCAATTTTATAATTATTCAAAACGTATTATAAAATCTTGTGGGAGGATACTGTCAGAATGTCTTTTCATACTAGCCTGGCCTACCTTTAGATAAATGGGAGTGCCCGCTTTAGGCTTCATTCCAGCACAATACATTTTGCCCATCAGCCAGTATTCTTCCACTGATTTTAAAATATGTTTTGAACAATTATAAATTTGCCTCGTTAAAGTAATATGTATAATATCCTTGCATTTGATATATGTCCCACAAACAGTCATGGATTGAGTAACCAAATTTTTTTTTAAGGGATTATTACCGCCGGAAAAGTAATCCACTAATCGACTAATAACCGAGTTCCTACTTACTGCTAGGTAAACAGAGGTGTGTGGAGTAACGAAACTTGCATAAGGTTTCACCCTGCCTGGGAATCGAACCCAGGTCCTCTGTATATAGAAGCAATTTAAAAAGCAATTTTATAATTAGGGTGTAGGCACCCGAACCCAGGTGCAAATCAAATCATAGAATCATAGAATGTTACGGCACAGAAGGAGGCCATTCAGCCCATCGAGACTGTGCCGGCTCTTTGACAGAGCAACTGACTTTTATTAACCCCACTCACCCGCTTTCTCCCCATAACCCTGCAAACCTGTCGTCTCCAGATACCTGTCCAGTTTAAAACACAAGCCATTTAGTTCACCTAAGTGAGAAGGTATTGGGAGGTTGTTCCTAACTTGTTTCACTGAAGGAAAAAACAATACTGGTGGGTACTGTTGCTCACAGATACTAAGCTTTCATCAAGGCAGCTCTAGGTCGGCTTTTAGACTCCTTCATAGCTCATTAAACTAAATAAAACTGGGGATGCACCCATTCATCCCTTTACATGCATCAATAGATTGCCCTAGCAGCTGGAAGGGATCCTCTGAACACAGGGATTACGTCAGTATATATTTTTAGGACTTTTTAAATATAATAATGAGGAATAGAGAAAAAGTACTTCCTAGACTCTCTTAACCCTTTAAAATGCTGTGGCAACATTTGCCATTTCACTATTACTTTGGAGCAATCATACGTACTTAAAACAAGTCATGTACATTTCTAAACAGTTAGTCATCCTTTTCCAGTTGCTTGAAGGTGCCTTTCCATCTTGTGTGTGGTCACCACTGGTTTCCTCTGGTATGGTCTTTTTCCCTCCCTTCCCGTTGACCTCCACTGTGCACAAAGTGAATGAATACATAAAACATCAAGGAGTCAGTTCACTCTTGTACTTTATGAGCTGATGTGAAGGCAACAAACACACACTATTATGACAAACTCTGTAAAAACGTAATTAAAAATTCTGGAAAGTACAATTTGGTTACTCTTGTGGTCTTTTTTTTGCAATTGAATGCTGGGAAAAAATACTGCCACTGACGTGAAAGGCGCTATACAAATGTAATCTTGTTGTTGTTGTTAAATGAAGTTAGCATAATGCAGCAATGGTGGAGACAGAGATATAGTTTGGAATCATTCACCTTTCAAATCTGAGATTTAAATCTCAGCAACACTTTTTGGCTAATGTTTCCCTAAGTGGAAAAAGAAACCTAAGCGTGTCCCAGTAGGTCTGGGTTTTTAATACACTGAAGAGTGACTTTTTTTTTTGCAAGGGAGTCACATGCAATGTTATTTTCCAGTCAGCCCAAATAAATGCATATTTGAGCCAAACAAATTCTAATCCACCGTCTGACATCAACTTCTATTTTAAAGATTCCCTGTTGTTGGCAAAGTAAATCAAAATACTTGTTCCAATATTTAGCTTTTTTAAAATGTGAATTTTGTGTGTCATAATGCAGAGCTTTGTGTAAGAAATGGCTATTTGACTATCAAATCTATTCCACAATGCACAATCTACATTCTCCCCAATCCCGACATAACTTGACTAGCTATCTAATCTTGGATCCTATATTATTGAGGTATGGTCATTTGTTTACCTTGCAAAGCCATTCAATGACCAGCAACTGAGCATTCAACATGACCATCGAGCATTGAATGCTTCTGCCTCGTCATCCTTATTACCCTTCATTCTGTTTGTAACCACATATTTCTTAAGCTTGTTTTCAAACGCATCAATAGGAGCTACTTCAGTTGTTCATTTCTAATTTTGCAATCACACCCTGTAATTCTGCACTCACAATTTAAATAATATGCTTTCATACATCATCTATTTTCAACATTTTTAAGATGTTGATCACGTACTCTCTATATCTTTTCTTCTGCATTCAAAGTAAATTCAGGGAGCCTCTTAGTAACAGCTAACTGTGCCATTTTTCTTTCAACACATTCTGCGCATGAATGTTATTCTGAAGATAGAGTGCCCCAAACTGAAACCCACATTCCATATGTGGCCTCATTAATGATTTATTCGAGGTTAGAAAATGTGATTTAATTTGTAATCAATTTGTCTTGCAATTGAATCTTAATATTCAATTAGCCTTGGTGAAAACAGTTTCATATTGGCAGCACACTTTGGTAATAAAAAAAACTTTATATTGTGTTGTAATACTGTATTTAAAAACACTTCACAGAATGAAGTACTGTACTTTGAAGTGTACTAACACTTGCTACGTCAGCAAGGTATTCTGACAGGTAATCTGTGCTGGTGATGTTCCATACAAACAACGAGATGCGTTAAAACATATAATTTGGTGGATTTGTGGAAGAGGAAAGCATATTAATAGGATTGAAGAACTCCTCTCCCACAACCCTCACCATCTAGTCCCATCAAGTCCACTAATATGAAGTTATTATGTCACACACCAGTTATAGTTTTGTGACAAGAATTCACGTCAATTAGGAAGTGGGGCAAGAGGGTCCGAATAATATCTTTAAAGATGACCATAAAGGGAGACTTTAATCCCATCAATCAAGGGTGAATTCACACGCAAATCCAAGAAATGAAAGGGCAACACTAATCTGCAGCACAGCCCTAACCCTCCACCAATCTGTTTAACAATAAACTGAAATTTCCTACACATTCAATGCTCAATTCCAAGTGGCATTTTTCACTGAAGAATGCATATTCTCTGAGTATTTTGCGAGGCAGATAAATGAAAGCGGGGGTGATGGGTTGTTACTGATATTTATGAAAATCTGCACCTAGCACTACCATCTTTCTTTAAATGTTTAGCAATCCAATTACAGTTTCTGAGTTCCACTGTACAGCTTCACTTCATAACATAGGCAATAAGAGGGTTTTAACGGCTAAATACTTTTTGAAGGAAAATATCTACGATAGGGTGCATTTAAAATCAAATATTAAAAGTGAAAAATACCAGAAATATTTGGCTGCAACACATAGTTGGAATATCAATTCTTTATCAGTTTAGCGAAATGCAATAAATAAAGCATACATTGGAAAGTTAATAAATCATGTACGTCATGTTTAGTCATTTCTGTTTAATTTTTAAAGTATAAAATTAACTGCAACAGACATTGAATTTGGTAAATATTTTCCTTTGGAGATGTACGGCACAAAGTATGAATGTTAAAACAATAAACTGTTAATATCAAATCTTTTTTAAACAATTCTGCACGGTTTACTTTAATTTCAACATTCTTGTTTTTCTAACTTCAAATCCTAAATATTTACAGCAATCTACTACAACATTACAACTGTGTAGTTACCAAGGTTTGATTCATTGGTCTCTTTGGATGGCCACCCATACAATTGGGTCTAAAACATGGAAGGAATCCCCATTTGGGCTGTTTTTTCCCCTAAAAAATGTTTATTGCTCCGTGGATCATGCTTTGGGTCACCACTGATGTCATTTCCTACATGTTACATGCATGTATGCTAAGCATAGAAAATGTAGCTAATGTCACTTCCTGAGTGCTTACATCTACAGGCTATGTACAGCAAACCTTGTCAGCAGTGGGCTTACATGGAAGCTGAATGTACTGGTGTGTGTGGGTCCATAGTGCAAGAGAAGCAGTGCCCCGTGGGACAATGTGGTTCACCTGTATTTTAACCTCCTGTAACCTTTTCTGTTAAATTCATCCTATATAGAAACGTTAAACCATTTGCACAGTATCCTAGTTTAGGCTTGACAACAGTATGTTCATTACCAGTTATACTTTTTATACTTGTTATACTGGCTGGGTCTTTGATGGCCAATGGTAGACTCTCAAAGTTCATAAATTCTTGACAAACAATTATTACTAATAGCGCATTTTGAAAAAAAACCAACACTGGAAATATATTTGAAGAAATCAAAGGCAAAGAAATATTTGGGATCTGAAGCTTGGAAAATAAGAATTTTCAAAAAAATTAAACAGGGCAGAATTGTATAAAAGTTCTAACATTAACTGTCAATTGTTTGGAATAAATTACATTTGTTCTGTAATATTCAGACAAGTATATCTTCAGAAGAAAGTAAAATAACTAACCATAGCTCAAATGTTTGATTGTTGTTGCTGAACGAAGCTGGGATTTCTAATAAAGCACTGCTAATGCACCACAGATAAATACTAGGAACTGCTTGCTAAAAGTGGGGGAGAAAAGTGATCTATTCAAAAGTAATAGCATTTTTTTTCACCCAGTGAGATATTTGTATGCAGGTTCTCTAGAAAGTTAGTATGTGTTAAAAGAACAATTTATAGTCTACTGTACTCCATCACAGTAATTCAATCAGCAGCTTGACATTTTAGAATAGTTGAGAAAGCGAGGAGAAATATGAGCTGTATGCCACACTGGTCTTTGCAGGCGTTGCATTCTCCTCCATCCCCTCCCCCATAGCATTCCTGTGGATTACATTTGCCAAGATCCTGGCCACAAACTTAAACATTCATACATAAACACTCTCACAGATTCCATTTTATTGATCTCTCAGTCGCACACAACATACTTAACCATACTCCCTAATTCAAACAATTATTCCTTTTCAATGATAGATCACAGTATCCTGCATGTTAATGACAACTGCTGTATCTTAACAAATCGTACATTTTGCTGATTCCAAGCACAGATGCACAACTACTAACTCGGAGGATTTGAAATAGCATGAAATGAAAAGTATAGTTAAAATACAATATAATAATTCTTCCAACTTGTAAGAATATTATATTTGTGATAAAACAGACGTTGCATAAAATGTTGCATAAAATAACACAGCAAAAGAGAAGTACAGTAATGCAGTAAAGAGCACTATATCCATATTAATTGGGACCATTTCTATTGTAGCTATGAACACAATGTGGATATCAAGTCATCAATTAAATACAATTCAAAATACTAACCAAACTGTCATAAGGAGTTAAGACAATTATTGCAGTGCCACATAGCGTCACTGTCTTTTCTCTCTCTTCCTTGCCCTCTTTCCCCATCTTTCTTAAACCCAGTATTGTATCTTCCCAGTTATATTAAAAATAAATGCTGTACAGGAGCTATACATGCAGTTAAAAATACTCCTGCCAGTACACTGTGCATGTGCTAATACATGCAGGCACAATTCAAGATTCTCAGTGCAATAATTGTTCCTATCATTTCATCACAGTCGGGTTGAATGGCAATTGAGCTGTTCGTTGTGTGGATATGGGGTCTGTATAACCTCTTCCAGAGATATAAGGACATACTTATGTGCTCCCCTAATTATTCGATGAGTAATTGCAGTATGATAACAAGTTATATATACCATGAAGATCTCAAGTTTGATCCCTGGCTTCTGCCGAGTTAATTCTGCTCAGGTACTGAAGTGGTGGGAGTGCTACAATTGGGAGGCTTTCAAGGCTAGGAGAGTAATAATAATAATAACAATAATAATCCTTGGATTTGATATAGAGCCTTATCATGTCTTCGAGACGTCTCAAAACGCTTCACAGAATATACTGTAAAGTGTAGTGACTGTGTATTTTAGTGAGTGAAATGCGTTTTTTTTAAATATTAAGAGTATTGTTTTAAATGAGCCATGGTTCCTGCTCTTAGGTTTAGGTGTTTCAAGACCCTACTCAGGTGTAGGGTGCTATATACATGCAAATTATTGTTGCTGCTCTACAAGACCAAACAATCCTTTGGAGCAGGAAACGGCATGTAATGATGTCAGCATGAGGTTGGCACTGCAGATCCTAAAGGTAATCACAGTGACTGCTTTCTGTAAACAATTTTGATAAAGAACTTGGAAAATTACCCAAAGAAAAGTCTCCACGGTTTTGAGCAAAGATAAAAGACAGTGCAGCTAATGAAGAATAATAATAATAATCCTTGAATTTGATATAGCGCTTTTCATGTCTTCTAGACATCTCAAAGCGCTTCACAGAATATACTGGAAAGTGAATTGACCACATTTTTGTGGGCGAAATGATGCAATCTGAAACATTAGGACTTTTTGGGTATTGAACAGATACAGTTAAATGTGACTAAATGCAAAATAATTTGTCTGACATCAAGGAGCAAAAAAAGAACTATTGTGTTTAATGGAATAATTCTAAAAGAATGCATCCAACCCAACATGGAACAAAGCCATCCTTGTTCCAGGAATTAGAGTGGAGCAAGTAATTCAAGTAAGAGTGGGGGAATATTTAGCAAACAGTGATAAGATTTTGAGACAAAATTGGAGGGGGGGTGGAGTGGAAGATGAATACAGTGCAACTTTTTCTTGGAAACACTGCAATGCTCATCTTGGAAATCTTTAATTATTTCATATTCTACCTAATGAACATTAATGATTCAGAATAAAATCATGCTTTAATTAAAAAAGCAAGATTTAGATGAAGTTGAAAACTTTATGTTCACATCTTTAACAGGCCACAGGTCTCCCCATGAAGATCTTGTGAATAGATTCTCTTAAAAATTCAGCACCACTGCATTTATATACCATGCCCAGAGGGAACATAATGGTTACTTCAAAAGGATGAAAGATGTGAGAAAATACCTCTGATTGACAAAGCATCCTATCTCAAGTTCAATCACAGCTATTGTTTGCCATTTTTCTCATTACTGTACTGTCAGTTAGATTTTTATCTTAATATAGTAAACTTGAATTTATTTTCTTAAAAGTGTCATATCCTGAAGATGAAAGAAAAGTCATCATGGTAACCAATTTTGTGAAAATAATGGTTAAAAATGTATTAAATATACCAATTACACATTCTTTTTACTTAACCTCATGTCTCAAAGGTGAAACACACTTGGGTTTCAACGAAATCAGGAACAATCACTTGAAGGAGAAAAGGAATCTGGTGTGAGTACTTTTGGTTCAAATTGAAAAAATAACAATTCTAAATGTTATAGAACAATTTTTTATCAGTGGCAAAAGCACCTCTGTGAACGAGGCTGGCTCCACTGAATAACACTATGAAAAAAGCCAGCCACATCCCTGAGTGCCTCCATTGGGTTTAACAGGAGAGCTAAACCAGACCCAACCGATGCTGAAGCCTTTCAGTATCAGCAGTATTTGCAATTCCTACTTTGATGTAATATACAAACACAAGCCTGTTTGCAGATATGTACTTAGTTTACAATAAAGTGACAAAAGAAAATAAACAAGTAAACTAATAAAACCCCATGGAATTCCTCATTGCTAAGATAAGTGGAAATTTAAATTATAAACATTTTTAAATAGTATACTCTTTGCGCTGTACTTGAAATCAATGACAATTATGAATTCAGAAAATGTTCAAGGAGTACACCAGTTTTCCCATCCAACTCTCAAAACATTCCTTTGACAAATTCTACATTTGTATTAAACTGCACCTGCTACAGTTCTGTCTATATAACCAGTTCTGTTTCTCTCTGAATTTCTTCTAGGAGGACAACATACATAGGCTGTAATGCACATGAAGCAAATAAAGATTAAGACATGGAGCACACTACATCTAATCTGTAACAGGACCAAGTCAGCGACCTGATGACCCATAGGTCAGCCATTTTAAAGCTAAAATGGCCAACTTCTATGTCATTAGATCAGCCAGTGCAGGAAACGGCAAGGTTGGCAGGTGAATGCGCAGTGAATGAATGGGGTCCACAGTTCTGCCATGCTATCCCCAAATTTGTGCTGTGCAGAAGTGTGTCATAATGGGTTATACTGTAATTAAGGTAAATTTATACAAAGGGTTATTTTCATACTATATGGAGAGGGAAATTGCTGTTCTGGATTGCTATTCAGTGCCCTTGTTGGAAAATGCATTTTATAGACAGTGATCAGGACAGTGTTGGGCTTTGCCACAACGCTTTCCATGGTTGAAATGCCAGCCAACACTCACCATCTGGGATTACATAGAAAGAAGGCAGCTTGGACCTAGGAAACGAAACCCAAAGAAGGGTCATTCGGAAATAGGGGAAGAAAATTGGCATCAAAATAACGAACGCTGGAATGCTGGAATATGTTCTAGCATCGCATGAAATTTCGAAGATCAGCACTTTTTTCTGGATACTTTTTCTTTTTTCCACTTAGGTTTGGCTTGCACCTAGTCACTTGAAGTTTAATTATGTTCATTTGGGGGCAATTTCATAATAATAATAAAAATAATAATCCTTGCATTTGATATAGCGCTTTTCACGTCAGGAGGACGTCCCAAAGCGCTTCACAGAATATACTGTAAAGTGAATTGACTATATATTTGTGGGCGAACGCAGCAGCCAATTGCGCACAGCAATGTCCCACAAACAGTCATGGATTGAAAATGACCAATTTTTATTATTGTTTTTGTTCTTTGGAGGGATTATTATTAGGCTCTGTGTGGAGTAAGGAAACTTGCCCAAGGTTTCGCCCTCTGCCTGGAATTGAACTCAGGTCTCTCGCTTGCAAAGCGAGTGCTCTAACCACTGAGCTACAGGACTCCACAATACCATCATCAAACCAAAATAAGTTTGAGGCTTCTGGTTGAAAGGATTGAAAACTCTCCAAAATAATTATTCCATTTTCCCATTATAATTCTTAATCTCTAAACAACAATTATATAGAAGATATTGGAAATATAGGTGACAGGACACATGTAAACCACAATATCAACAGAAAATGGTTAAAGAAAGTCAGTAAAGAATTTTACTTTATTGTTTTAAAGATAATTAAATACTAAAGAAAATGTACAGCTTTAACAGCATTACAAAATCTTTTTACTATCTGAACATCCTGCCAAACTGTTTAAATGCATTGCCTTGCTGGCTGTTTACACAACATTGATATACACAAATTAGCTGCATCATTCGTCCACAAACAGTCACCACACAGTGAAATTCTTCGATTTGCTTCAACTGGTGATAAGGCGGCTGGATTATAAATTGAAGGAGAGAGCAGTTTCAATTATTGATACCCAACATTGATCACACCTGGGTAAAATATTACACAGCTTTGCTTCAAAATAAAGTTTCCTCTACACCAATACAACCTGCTTTATCAACTTTGCGAGAGTCACCACTGCAGTTTTGGACCAATGCACTATTTTCCGAATGGTCTCAAAGCTGTAGCTCCATCCAACTCGACTAAGGCTACAAATTAGCACCAAACTATAAACTGTTTTAAGGCCCGCAAAAAATCAGGTTGAAACTGCCAAGAATCATTTAACGTAGGATCTTTAAACTCAGCAGAGCAAACGTTTATTCCCTCATCATCTTCTTGGGTTTGAAGCCAAGATCCAGAAACTAAAGAATAAGGTTCCAACACAGTACACTTATCAATTCCAATACATCAGGATACATTTAAAAAAAATCATTCCAATAAGTTCAATTATAGCATCCCTAGTTACAAGACATTTTATTTTCAAGGGAAATGGAAACAATACACATGGTCTTATTACATCAGGAATGCTATAACATGATAGCAACCAAAAGCCAAAGGAGTGAGCATGTGTGTGTGAGAGAGAGTATGATTGCAGGGGGAGGGGGAGGAGATGCGGGAGTGAATAATGGTACTACAAAATTTCCCAACCTTGGATCTAAGATGCACCAACTGCTACAGATTATGCTGATTAAGAATCTATTACAAACTACTCAAAGTGGTTTTATTAAACTTTCATTACTTTAACAATATGCATGTGTGGAGTGCATACCTTTGTAGCGTGCACATGTACAGCAACATATGTATTGACAGAAACTGCATATTTTTCTTTAACTGCTACATTTTCTAAGCAAATTGCAAGACTATTTCTCCCCAATCTTATATCTTTTTCTGGTCGAAAGGCAGCACTTAGAAAGGAACGGTTAAAGACTACATCTCGAAAGAGTATGATAGCGATAACAATAATAATAATCCTTGCATTTGCTATAGCGTCTTATCATATCTTCCAAGATGTCTCAATGCGCTTCCTTCACAGAATATACTGTGAAGTGAATTTTCTGTATATCTTGTGGGCGAAACGCAGCAGCCAATTGTGTACAGCAGTGTCCCACAAGCAGTCGTGGATTGAGTGACCAAATTATTTTTAAAAATTATTTTAAAGGAATTATTACCCCTGGAAAAGCGATCTGCTAATCGAATAACAACCAAGTTCCTACTTACTGCTAGGTAAACAGAGGCGTGTGGAGTAAGGAAACTTGCCTAATGTTTTGCCCTGCCAGGAATCAAACCCAGGTCCTCTACTTGCGAGGCGAGTGCTCTAACCACTAAGCTACAGGACTCCACATTATGTCTGGAGAAGAGAAAAAAAAACTACTACTGTAAAACTACCATAACAGGTTAGCGCAATCAGTTTACTTCATAATAAATCTTAATTAATATAGAACAAATCTGGCTCTAGTCTCTACCTGTAAGATGTTTAGTAATTTTGATAGAACACAAGTATTTCATATAACTTACATTTCCCCTCCAATTTTCTATCCCCTCTTCCTTTCTTGAATGTATTTCATTCCTTTTTACTTCTATGGGATGCGGCTCCATAGTCAACTTTTTTTTACTGAAGTGACCATTCTTCACACGTGAGCCTTGACAATGCGCGTCAGCAATGGGAATCATCGACAAGACCAATCCTGTTCTCACCAATATCCTAATATCCGCATAAACCCAAATTTATAAACATAAATTATAAACATAAACTAAATTGCTAGGACAGCAATTTAGGAGTATTTGATTTTCTACCTCTCTAATCTAGGGAACTGTTAACCCATCACACACCAGGATTTAAACATGCAACCTTCTGGTCTGAATGTCCTCAGGCTGCAAGAGCATTTACTCACTAGACCAATGGAGGATCAAAAGATTTTTAAACTACAATTCAAGAATGCCACATTGTTTTTGGCAAAGTGGAGTGAACAGAGAGAATCCCCCACGCCCCCACCAGCACCACCACAAGGGGCCGGGTGTGTTGCATCATGTAATGGGACATTAATGAGTTGCGTTTCTTCTTTCTGTCCCAGGAATTTTTTGAGCTAACTAAATATATATTCAGCATCTCTGTGGAAATGCTGACTGCCCTCTGCTGGCTGAGACTATCTGGTCTCCAGAGCACCGTCTTCCAGAAATCATGTATGCGGTAAGCCGCCAAATTCAAAAATTGTCTTTACATGCTCCATTTTATTTTGTGAAAGATATGCTTGCTAGTTTCCTGGTTTCAAAATTTCACTTAGGCTTTCAGTAAATACAAAGCATACCTACATTTAAATATTAATATTGCGCAGTCGTGTAGCTCAATGGTTAGAGCATTCGCATCAGAAGCGAGAGATGGGTTTGATTCCCGGCAGAGCAAAACCGTGGACAAGTTTCTTTACTCTGCAAGCCTGATAAAAATCCCTCAAGATGAAAAACAATAATAAATTGGTCACTCAATGCACAACTGTTTGTGGGACACTGCTGTGCGCAATTGCTGCCGAGTTTCACCCACAAATATCCAGTCAATTCACTTTACAGTATATTCTGTGAAGCGCTTTGAGACGTCTAGAAGACATGAAAAGTGTATATCAAATGCAAGGATTATTTATTATTATTATAAGCTATTTCATGTCATTTTATTTTTTGAATAATAATCCTTGCATTTGATATAGCGCTTTTTACGTCTTCTAGACGTCTCAAAGCGCTTCACAGAATAGACTGTAAAGTGAATTGACTGTATTTGTGGGCGAAGTGCGGCACATAGCAGTGACTCACAAACTGTCGTGGGTTGAAATGACCAATTTATTATTTTTTTTTGTTTCAGGGATTGTTATCAGGCGTGTGGAGTAAGGAAACTTGCCCAAGGTTTCATCCTGCCGGGAATCGAACCCAAGTCTCTCACTTGCAAAGCGAGTCCTCTAACCACTGAGCTACAGGATTCCACGGATGGTTGTTGAGGTTGTGCGTTTAAGTCATATGGTTTCACCCATTGTTTAAATCCACTTTATTAAGATGAACTAGATGATGACTGTAAGAAAAAAATCCGGCTGATCAGAGAACATCAGTAATGATTATTATGAAGTTGTCTGCAGTGCTTTCAGTAGAGCTTTCACTTTATTCTGTTACAGTACTGTTATACAGTACATTCTGTTAGACATTCTCCTGATGTGAAAAGCACTTTATAAATCTGAATTTGTTGTAATTTATATAGCTTTTACAAAGAGCAAAAGAAAAAAATGATTGCTACAAACATGAAATAACAGCAAAAAATGCTGGAAATAACCAGCAAATAGATCAGATGTGAACAAGAAAAAAAGATATGGCTAAGTGCAATTCTATTATCTACTTCCGGTGATTCAGTCTGCTTATCTTTCAGAGGGAGAGTTAAGCACCCTCTTGAAGGTGGTGACCCAAAGAGAACAATGCTATCATTGATGGTATCCACCAGGTGATTGATAAAGACAAGGAACAGAGTGGGACCAAGCAAAGTTTTTCAAGGGGCCACGTCAACACTGTTGTGATAAGAAGATTAACACCGTTTTTTTGCCAATGGTCACATGTATCCAGCTTATTAGCTCAACAAATTCATAAATCAACACATCCATGAGGCATGCACATCATGCCCTCATCGTGGAGTCCAGAAATATAGAGGGCTATTGATTTACATTTGTGCCCAGATAGGGAAATAATCATTCTATTTCATGAGATTGAGATATTCACAATTCAACAAATATGCTCTGTGCAGTTTGTTGGATGATGATTTTGGAACAGGTTTCTGATTAGTTCAATTTCCATGAATTTTAATATAAATTGGTAGTAAGGATATCGGGCTCTGACTTTCATCCTTTCTTGTGAAAATTCACATTTGCTGGTGTCTAATGCTTTGTGTGTCTTACAACTGGTTGCTCCATCACCATTTGGCAGTAGAGGTTGGTTTCAGGCTGCATTATGGTAATTACATTAGTGCTCTATTGTGGTACAAACACTGGTGTAGTCAAATTATCGTTTTAAAATACAACTTATTTTTCCTCAGCTACAAAAACTATTCTGCTTTCAAGCGAGTCCCTCAAATACTGCAACTATCAGTGTTTTGGTTGCCTCCTGAAAAAGTAAGCAAGCTCATTACGTTTTTATCATCTGAAAAATATACATTGCACACTAAAATTCTACAATTTTAAAGTCTTCCCAAACTCAACACTGTTGCTTTTACATTGATTTAAAATAATAACCATGAGGCTACTTACTTCCAGTCCAGTAACTTGGTCAAAAGTTGAATTATTTAAAAAAAACAAGAGTTAATGATCCTTACCTGACTGGTAATAGCTCCCCACTTCAGTTCCTACTCAGCAAGCCAGAGAAGCCCTCCATACATGGTTGCATCTTTCATTATATACTGCAGCCCTCCATGACCTGCTGAATATGGAATTAAAGTAGTTGCCATGACCAGTACAGCTGGGATCTTTAACTTTATTTACATTAAAAAATGTATAGTTTTACTCTCCATCAGTAATAAACCAAGAAATTTAAATTAGAACCATAACAAATGATCTAATGGTGTTGGCCAGAAAAATCTAACTATCCCAGTAAGTTGGAATAATATTTTGTGGGGAAAAAGGGAAGAGATTGAATTTCTGCTAGATCATGTAACTCACCCAATGTTAAACTGGGCAAAAATATCTACCAATTAATCCAATTATTAAGTGGGACCAGTCTTCTTTAGACCTGTCCTAATTTTTTTCATATCAAAATTGTTTATTTTTATATCACTTCAGCATTTCCACATTTTAAAACAAATTAAGCAATATCCCAGGTAGCTCAGTCAGTTGAACATTGGACTTGCAACCAGAAGTTTCCCAATTTGGGTCTACTCTGCCATTCACTCTCTCATGGTTGATAAATTGAGTACCATGTCTAAGAATAATTGCTGCAATTGTATAGTGGAGTCCTGTAGCTCAGTGGTTAGAGCACTCGCTTTGCAAGTGAGAGACCTGAGATCAATTCCAGGGAAGGCGAAACCTTGGGCAAGTTTCCTTACTCCACACTCCTAATAATAATCCCTCCAAAACAAAAAACAATAATACATTGACTACGACTGTTTGTGGGACATTGCTGTGCGCAATTGGCTGCCACGTTCGCCCACAAATATACAGTCAATTCACTTTACAGTGTGTTCTGTGAAGCGCTTTGGGACGTCCTCCCAACGTGAAAGGCGCTATACAAATGTAATTTTCTTGTTGTTGTATGTTATATTTATATGGTCTCCAATTTCTTAGATATGATCCACGTGGCAAACAGATAGCATAGGAGGAGGATATTATGCACTTCCATATAACTGCAGATATGTATACCCCTAAACAAATATGTGGCCCGACTGCATAGGCAAAGGCCTATGTGTGCTGCATAGAATAATCCCCAACGCCAATATTCTAGTACCCATGTAGTCCATGAAGAAAGATTAATATACAGTGAATGCTGCAGGCACTTGGATGTAGAAAGTGAGAGACTCTCTGCACAGAAGTCGATACTCAGCGCATTCTGTCTGTATCATGTATCATAGGCCAAGCCACTGGAACACCACTCATGTACTTATTTCAGTTTCTACTTCCATGAAGTCAGATTGCAAGCAAAGATTGCTCTTAGTGCCCTGAAAACAATTGGCTTCTAAGTAGAAATTTAGTGACAAACACAAACCCAGGTGGCCTATAGTATTCAATACCTCCAAATAACTTTGCCGAAATAAATAATAATAATAACCCTTGCATTTGATATAGCGCTTTTCACGTCTACTAGACGTCTCAAAGTGCTTCACAGAATATGCTGTAAAGTGAATTGACCGTATATTTGTGGGCGAAAAGCAGCAGCCAATTGCACACAGCAGTGTCCCACAAACAGTCGTGGATTGAAAATGACCAATTTATTATTGTTTTGTTTTGAGGGATTATTATTAGGCGTGTGGAGTAAGGAAACTTGCCCAAGGTTTCGCCCTGCCTGGAATTGAACCCAAGTGTCTCGCTTGCAAGGCGAGTGCTCTAACCACTGAGCTAAAGGACTCCTTATGTAAGAATAAACGAGCTGCTTAGTATCATAGCCAGGGCATAAGCTTAGGAGCTTAGTTCCTGGGTCCATATTTCTTTCAGGGAGAAGAAGAAAGAATTTTCATTCCCTTTTTTGGTCAGGTTTGGGATTTTATCAATGCCTCTTCCTCAAATCCCACTATCATAAAGATAAAAAGATTAGAATATCTTTTTCTAATTTCTTTTCAGGGGATTGTTTTCATTATCTCTTAGTTTCCGGGGTGCTGAGGCAGAAAAGCTGTATGCAGGAAAGACTTGATCATATTGATTTAATTTATATTCAGTCATATTTCATTGATTATTTTTTGCTGAATGAGTTTAAAAGGAGCTGGTCAGCAAGAAACACTCAGATCAGCAGAACTCTCTGTGACATTAATTAATTTCACTTTATCGCTTTGGGGCCACATCAATTTCCTAATTAGCAATATTTCTCAACACAGTTTAATACTTTTTATATTGAGAAACTTAAGTGAAGGGGCACAACAAGTAAATGTATGGTTACAAATGGTAAAAGACGGGAGTATATGATTTATAATACCTTTACATTCATTTGCATGGAATAGCTGCAAAGCTTTACTACCATGGAAACACACACAATCTCCAAATAACCTACAAGAAAGAAATAATACTTTCACATGATTCATTTAGTATGAAAAGAGTTTAAAGATGTTTTAAGAATGTGCCTTTCACAGCCTGCAAAAAGTTCAGTACTGTATAAATAGGATTGAGCAGTCAGATAGCAAAACACATCTCAGTGTAGTTTCGGCAATACATTGATTTAGCCACATAAGCATAATGGGCTCAAATAAATTCTATCTTTGTTATAAAGCAGACTTTTAAAGGTTCTTTAGCAGTTCCATAGATGGCTCTGGAATTTTCAAACCACTATTGTTGAATGCTATTAAAGAGCAGATTGTGCAAGCATCTCTTTAGTTATATTAAAAGTTCAATCTCTCCTTGAGCCTAGAGCAATGTGATTAAGAGTGGAAAATGTAACTCAGGTTGCTCACCCCAAATAGCTCAATTGCTGGACATGATATTTCTTTGAAGTAATATAAAGAATGCATTGGAGCCTAGAATTTTTTGTATCAGTCAAGTCAATGGTTCATTTAAGTCAATTCTGGCTACTGAATTAAGTGACAATTATATCCCGTGTTAATGTGAACAGTTAGTTCACCATGGAAATCTCATTCAATAAAGAGGTAACGATTGCTTAATTCAATAGTTGCATAAACAGCATAATTGGCTGCAATTAAATGTTGACTTGAGCGATACAGAAAAAAAATTATGTATTAAATATTTCATATTCTCCAATGAAACCTTGATAACTATCCCCTGGGATAAGTAGTCAACCCCTACATACCTAATCACTCCCTCAATATCCTGGCTATTCAAGTACTTTCTAGATACAGTCTTTGGATAACTAGTCAACTCTGTTAAGAAATCATTGAGCTATTTCCCTTTGGGTGATGAGTTATCAGAGTTTCACTGTAAACGATTTTTAAGTAACTCATAGCCAAGTATTGAGCAGGGCACAGTGCAGATGATTTTTGCACAGTAGCAACAATATCAGGAACCTCTGAAATATTCTTTACATGGTAAATTTCTGCTTAGCAATGTTTAAATGATTAAACACAAGTTTCATTAAAAGTGCATACTTCTCACTAAGTGATTAGTTAAGAATGTGACCATTATCCCATGTCTTGGAAGCTTCTTGCTGCTTGTCCAGCTTGGACAACCCTACCCATTAGGGCTTTGACTTACAGGGTTAACAAGAACCAAGCAAGAAGTATTCCTGCTCCCAGTGATTGGTCTGCCCTTCCATGTTCTGCTGATGAGCCAGGTTGCCTGGTCTAGAATACTGCGGATCTGACTGGCCCATAAAGAAATTAACTGAGACAGCCACGGAGGGTTGACTCGATTCCGTTGCCAAGCATGTCACCTTGAGCCAGTTCAACTCCAAGGAGACCCTCCTCATCTCCTACACAAGGAAGATAGCGTTATCCCATTCCTGTATAGATTTCTTGCACCATGAATGACACAATACCCATAGGATGTCTGAATGATTATCAAAAGCAAACTGCATTGTTTACATTCTAGAGCCAAACAACTAAGTAACAATACTACAAATTCTTGCATTTGACACAGTAATTTATCACATCATCAAAATTCTCAACGCTGCACAGTTTAAAGTGTAGTGACTGTGATTCGTAGGCAAAATGATAAAAGAGGGCATATTTTATATTCTCCAGGATTTGTTTCATGGCTCAACACTAAATTACTGCATATCGTTGATGCATTAACACATTCTTAATTGAGGCTTCTTCAGCACCACCCATAACCACATTTCAATTACCAATATTTGCGGTTCAGGCACATTTGTTGAAGTGTTGGTGACTATATTATAAAGTAACACTGTGTCAGTTTTATAGTCGTAAGAAGGTTGCTTGAATTTCAATGTTTCAGGGGGATGCATGGCAAAGGCAGCTTTGACTACCACATAAGGCAGTTGTTCCAGATGTAGTTATATCCAGAAAAAAATACTCCCAACTTCATCTCCTCCCAGGTGTACATAATGGTACAATTATGAAAAACAGGTTAGACGAAAAGATATTTGTTTGGGCTGCACTCCATTCACTGCATTGTTAAAAATGTTAATATGTCATTTGTGATGATACAGAAGATGATGACAAACTTACCTCAATCGGCAAACATCTCTTGTTCCTCATATAATGCTAGTGAAAGGAAGAGGTGAAGGATCTTTGCCATTCTGAAGTTTGTTGTCTCGTTCCTGACCCTCTAGACTTTGTTTGAACAATTTTCCCTTTTCAACCTATGTATTTTCATTGAACCCTTTAAGAATATATTTACAGATTCTTTCAGTTGTGGACAAATTCAACATATTACATATAGGATCCACAATAGGTCTTGAGCCAGACCTTGAACAAATTGGAGCATTCAACAGATATGTTCTAAATGAGTAGTAGTTGGTTGGAATTATTTGATGCGGCAAAGAGCCTTATTGTTTAAGTGACTCACATGGAACATCTAGTGAAGGAAAACAGGTATTGCAGCAGTACGACATTAACTGCTACTACCAGATCTCTGAGGAGCATCAATATTCATGAGTGAGAATTCATGTATTTAACAGGCTAATGCAATCCCAAAAATTAAATATCAAGAAAATGACAAAACGAGGATTCTTTTGGGACACCATATATCCCAATATTTCCTGGCTGTTCTAAAATGGCTGCCAAGATTCTCAGAGAAATCAAAACTGCTAAAATGGCTGAAGAAAAAATTAACAGATGTAGAAAAGGTCAACTTGACATAACCTCTAAATAAGGATGAATTATTTGGTGCTGTGGTGCCCATGAGGGAAATGATTTGGCAGTAATGAAGTTAGGACATTTTAATCTCCTTGGCAACATCTCTATTTATTGATTGTAAAACAGGAGCGCATCTCTTTCTCTGCTTTCCACAGACCTGGAAAATTAGCTGGAAACTGCATCATTCTGCTGCATGTCTGTAGCTCATAATTGAAAGTATTAGATGGAAAAACTAAAGGTTTTCTGACTTAGATACAAGTACACTTCAGTATATCTGTTTCAATTCATTTAATTTCCCCAAGGCTGCAGTTGAGAAATGGCATAGTAAGAAAATTGCAAAGTAAGCACCTGACAACAAGTAAAATAGTTGTTGGGCATTTGAAAGTTATGATTTGTCAGGAAAACAAAATCAATGTGGCTACAGTAAATGCAAATTCATTTACAATAGTAGCACAAACAATACTTTTTATAAAAATACTTCTAAAATACTTCTGTCTTTCCTTGGCTCACCTTGTTTTTTTTTCCACTCCCAAATTCCTTCTGCACCTTACTTGACTTTTAGGATTTAAATTTCCTGATTACAATATTTCCGTTACATCATAAGGCACAAGACAGAAACAGTCAGCTATTCTTTCTGGTATGGTTTCACATTCCCTAGAGGGAAGGTACTTTCTTAAAGTCATCATGACAATAGTATCTTAGTTAAAACTGTCACCGCCCAACACCAAATTAGACCCATGACATCACTGGAATGCTTGCAATGTTGGGTCAGGTACGTGAGTATCAAGAAACCTCAAACAAAGCTCTTACCTAATTTAGCTCCAACTAGACAGAAAAGAATAGGGCATTCACAATTTTTTGACGTAGATTTTGATAACACAGTAGAATTCAGGAATATGAACCATGAGTATCCCAGCGAACTATATTAATAACTATGAATAAACAAACTATAGCTTAGTGGTTAGAGCACTCGCCTCGCAAGCGAGAGACCTGGGTTCAATTCCCAACAGGGAGAAATGTTGGACAAGTTTCCGTACTCCACACGGCTGTTTACCTATTAGTAAGCAAGAATCCGGCTGTTATAGTCGATTGGCGGATAGCTTTTCCGGGATAATACCTTCAAAAAAAAAGTTAATAATAATAAATTGGGTCACTTCAATCCATGACTGTTTGTCCAACACTGCTATGCGCAATTTGCTGCCGCGTTTTGCCCACAAAATACAGTTAATTTTCTTTCCAGTATATTACGTGAAGCGTTTGAAACGTCTTGAAGTCATGACAAGGCACTATATCAAATGCAAGATTTGTTATTATTATTTATTTTCTTCCCTTTTGTTTTGAAGACTTCGACCACTGGTGACTGGATATATGGGAATTCAGGAAATTTCCCAAGGTCCCATGTGAATGGTTCCCAAGCGCTTCAGTGATTTGGGGCGTCTTAGGACCTCCTCCCAACGTGAAAGGCGCTATAAAAATGGAATTTTGTTGTTGTTTTGTTGTTGTTTCCGATGCCTAACACCCCGTGCAGCCTAGTTCAGAAGTTCCATTTGAGCCCGACAACATTTTTAAACATACAGATGGATGTTTTATGGTTTTTGTCACCCCCCCAATTTACTTGACAATCCCAAGCCCTTCCACCACTGCCTCTGGAATGGTTCCATGAAAGCCAGTACCTCACCCAAGTGACCACACTACATCTGGCAAATTCAACAAGCTATCTGATTGTGAGGGATATCCCAGCAAAGTTGTTCTTACGAGATCTCCAAAATACATCGACTTCCAAGTAGGTGTTACTCAACAGCCAACAGTTACAACAACAGTCTTTTTTGCCACCTTGGCTCAGGGTCCAGAGGATAAGAAAAGTGCTTGAGGACAAATCAATAGACTGGTCTATTTTGCCCCTTTTAATGAGGTGCCCTCATTGGTATTTTGGGCACCCATCATTTCTAGTGAAAAAACAGACTGTGAAAAAGATGCCTGAATAGTGAGTTGCCCTCATTCTTGTGATGCGCACATGGTGAAGTTCAACCATATTACATGTAGGATATAACAATAGGAGGCATGTGTATTCCATGGCTGAGAAAGAACTTGACAAATGGAAGAAGAAAGAGAGCTAGGATTGTTTATCTGACCTTCCCTTACCAAGTTCAAATATTGTGAGGATGCAATAAAGAAAAACAATAGGACTCTTGTTCCATTGCCAAATCAGCTGCGTTCAGATCTCTACAAGTTCAAGTTGTATAATGCTCTAGTCAGGCGACACTTAAGTACTATGTACTGTTCTGGTCACAGTGACATAAGGCCCTTGAAAAAGTTCAGAGCATGATCTATCATCAGTAATGCCTTCTTCGATACAGTAATTCCTTGCAATGGCACACTCTACTTGAGAAATTGGTGTGAGAGAACTTTATGTGTGTTTACTAACAAATTAACATTTTTTTTTGTCAGCCGGGTATCTGACACATGTGGAAACCCATCACCATACTTAAGAGTATCCAAACCAAACTGAGAATTCCATGCATCCCAACTACACATGAAAATTCCAGAGATAGATTGTTGGAATGGAATGCGCACTCTCTCCCTGGAGCGACGTATCCTACTTACCTAATTCTGGAAAGTAACAGATGCAGGTTAGAATGAGCTAAGGCTTGGGAAACCCAGAGTGTGCGTTGGAGTACTGCTGGAGTCTGACCAGTTAAAAGCAATTAGCTTGCCATTGTTAACCTTGCAAGACAAAATGTTCGCAATGGCAAGTTATAAGGTTTTAGCTGGTTAAACTAACTCGCACTCTGGAGCTCCTAGGCCTTGGCTCTCACTAACGTGCACCTAATACTTTCTGGAATTTAGTAAGCAGGATGCGTCTCTCCTGGAAGAGGGAGCATATTCAATTGCTGACAAAGGGAAATTTTCATTCAAAGGGGCCATACATATGTAGAATTCTGTCTGGTTTGGATAATATTAAGCACTTTGATGGATTTCCACATACGCCAGATATATCTTTGTCGCCTTAAGGAAATATTTTCCAATGCTTTCAATGGCCTCTGCAGAGGTTTTGCACTGACATTAACCACTTCATTTCCAAGCTCAATTGGTTCCCAGTACCTTTGAGGTTCAAGTTTAAAATCCTTGCCTGTTCTTCAAATCCCTCAATAATCTCTCTTTACCCTACCTATGCAATTTCCTTTAACCGTACATTTCAATTCGTAACCTCTGGTCTTTCAACTCCAGTCAATTGCTCGCTCTGTTCTCCCTTTCCTCAACTACCAGTGCCAGAGTCTTAAGCTTCCCAGACCCTCTTGAACTTTCACCCAAAACTCTATGCCTTGCTATCTCTAAAACATGTCCTTTCAACAGTGCCTTCAGTCAACATCTTTAAATCTCGTGCTTCCCTTCGATGTATTTGTTAAGTGGTCTGGTAACCTTTCCAAAGTAGCCAATACAGAATTATTATACAATACACTTGAATAATATGCAAGATGCAGGATAAATGTGCAATTGTAACATTTAACAAATGCTATACTGATGAAAAATGAAAATAGAATGTTACTCAGATCCCCATACAAAACTCACTTTGTTCTTTAGAGATATTATTCAGAAAATAACCATAAAAGTTAAAACTAAGCCTGTAAAGCATTCAAGTAGAGTACAATTCAGAATCGTGCAATTTTTCTGTTCAATCTAGTTTTCTTTTCATTCTACAATTACACTAAAACTTTCATAAATCTGAAATCAGATGTGACAATTTAAAAAATTAAATTGACCTTCAATGTCAGCTCATTTAATAATTGTTTTCATTTTTGAGAGCGCTAAAAGGAACATTAAAGAAGTAGCACAGCATACCTTATAAAGGGCTAGAACAATTACCAAAATGGTTCTTACCCATTGTTAATCAGAATTTCTGTTTCTGCTCATTCAGCCCTAAAAAACATTTTCTATTTTATTGACTAAAGGATGAAACCCTAGATGCACATCAGACCTGCTGTTGGTACTTGTAGGTGCTCTGCATGCAAACAAAGAGCAGCAAGGACCTGAATAGGGAATGAGATTCACTTTCACCCTCTCTTGTAACCAATAAAATCATCACAAAATCTCCTCTGAAGTACCCTAGTTTCTTCTCTCTTATCAATGTTCTTCCTTCCTTTCTCAAAGGAGATGACACACTTGAGTACAACATCCATTCTACAAGTGAGACAATGACACAGAGATATTTAACCTTTGGGCCATCACAGAAAAACTATATCAACTGTACCACAGGAACAAAACACTTTAAAAGCCATTATCCCAGCACTTCTACTCTCCTCACCATCCACCAAAAAAACTTTCTCCCTTTAATATTCTTCTCCTTAATGTAGTGGCTCTTGCTGGGTTAAGAATCCAATGACACCAGGACCTCTCTGGTAATCTTTCTCAAGTGTCATTCTTTTTCAATGAGTTTGGATAATATTCATCAACAGGATATTCAGTCAAGCTTAGTCCTATTTCTCCTCTCCTATCCACGACCCGCCCCCCCACACACACACACACTCTCCAGCGTGGTCACTGAAGCCCGCCTGACGCTACCCCACATGAAGGGCGCTAAATAAATGCAAGTTGTTGTTGGAGCACATTTGCTGAGAATCTCTGACCAATAACTCCCTTCATAGCTAAGAAACACTCAGGCAAATTATATCACTACAATTATAATAACAAATAATAATCCTTACATTTGATATAAAGTATTGTCTTTCATACCTGGATGATGTCTCAAAGTGCTTCACAAGATATACTGTGAAGCGTAGTGACTGTATCTTTGTAGGCAAATTATCATTCCTGCTGAATTTGGAAAGCTGTGTACAAACCAGAAACTGAAAGTGGGAACTTTCAGTTTATGTCGTTTAGCATCACACCATGATAGGAAGGCCTCAAGTTCAAAAGTCAGCAATGAAGGCTAAGAAATAAAGGGAATTGCAATAAAACTGGAATTGCAATAAAAATAATTGCATTGAGATTTCTTCCATATTAGATATAAATCTGAATCAACCACTAATTATGTTTTGATTCTTACCTCTTCTTATACTCTGTAGTCATCTGCCACTGTATTCTCTGCAAAGTGAATTATAATAATAAATAACAATCCTTGTACTTGATACAGTGGTTTTCACATCTTCAAGATGTCTCAAAGCACTTCACAGAATAGACTGTAAAGTGAATTGACTGTATATTTGTGGGAGAAACGTGGCAGCCAATTACGCACAGCAGTGTCCCACAAACGGTCGTAGATTGAGTGACGAAATTACTATTTTTTTTAAGGATTATTATCCCTGGAAAAGCGATCTGCCAATCAACTAACAACTGGGTTCCTACTTACTGCTAGGTAAACAGAGGCATGTGGAGTAAGGAAACTTGGCCAACATTTCACCCTGCCGGGAATAGAACCCAGGTGTCTTGCTTGCAAGGCGAGTGCTCTAACCACTGAGCTACAGGACTAAATATCTGGAACGTAAACAGTACCAGTATGAGAATTGGGTGCATGTGCAACAACAACAACAAGATTGCATTTATAGAGCGCCTTCCACGTTGGGAGGACGTCCCAAAGCGCTGTCCTGCTCACCTATACAGGGCGTGTTGTATATATTTGCTTAGATGTTCACAATATATTGTACTTCGGAGCAGGTAAAGCAACAGACATAAAAAGTACCAGAGGGAAGATCTAACAAAAGTTAATATGAGAGAAGACAGGAGAAACACGGGTTTCAATTTGCGGTGGAAAGGAGGGAGTGACTGTATAATTCACAGGAATTATTCACAATAACAAATTTATGGAGGAGTCATATTTAACAGATTCTAATTGTTTTGAAAAGAGATTTTTGAAAAACCAGTTCAGATATTTTCTTTTTTGCACTTCTTATATGTAGGTCTTGTGAAATATTGGGAACTTTGTGGTAAATGGCTGTGACATTTTTCAACTGTTTAAACATGTCATCGCTGTTCTTAGTTATATTTTGATGCATCTTATTAAGCAGCCTTTCATGCATTTTTTTTGTGTGAAGCTGCCTGAATACACAACAGAAAGATTTCTGTCATAAATTAACAAAACCCAAAAGACAACTGATTGCCCTCTAATTTCAGCAACCCCTCCACTAAGGATAATAATCAAGGTCTTACTGTATTTTATGGGGGGGGGGGGGGACTCTCTTTGTTAAAAAAATAAACTAGCTCACGTTTCCCTAAAGTTTTTCCTGACATTTGTTATATTAAATAGTTTACACAAGCAAGATACATTCAACTATGGCACAATCTTTTAAATAAAATTCTGATATAATGAATTATACAGGAACATTTGTCTTTACTCCTGTAGTGTACACAGCAGATTAGTCTATAAATATTATACTTCCAAAATTATAGTAATGCCGCATGCCTATTGTTTAACATTACTGGCATCTGCACAGTTTTGTGACATACTATAAACCATTTTTGTTACAGAAATGAGAAACACAAGTTCCTTGTCACTTTACACAAAGAGTCATGGATTGAATTACAATGGTAATTTGAAGACTGTACGTGCCTCAACAATTTATGATCACAGATACCTCTGATCTGCCACTGGATCAGTCATTCATTGTTCTGGATGTAATGAAAAGTTTAAATAGTCCCAATGTGGTTGCAATCGATCATTCTCTGACAGTTGCTGGTACAGTAAACTGGTTTTATAATGAAACATGGATATGGCTTGCATTTAAGTCTAAACAGGTGTTCAACTATGCGACAGGTCAGGTCAGATGGAAAACAAAGTTGTATGTATTTAGATTTGTATAAAAGAAGTCTACCAATACATAACCAACTGAAGCATACCATCTATTTATGAGCTAAATTGCACATATTTGCCTTTAGGTAAATAACAATTCTTTTTAAATACACTTACAAATACTATGAAAGCTACTAATTTAACCAGTTGAAAAAAAGCAAAATCACATGGATATTTGGATTCCTTTAACAGACAGAAGAAATACAGAGAGATATGATCTTCACTTTCCTGCCTAAAAGGACAGGAAGCAAAAGATGGGAAGTACCAAACAGAGATATCATATGGTTACCAATAAACAAACTGCCTGTACAGGTGTTCTTAAAAAGCGCTGATAACAAATATTATAGGATGTTCAGTAAAAGCGCCTCTATGTGATTTTTCCTGATAGGTTAAGCAATTTATCTATGGAGTCTCAACAAATGAATACCACAAAACTAAAGATTACAATAAAAATATTCCATTATATAGGGAAGATCAAGCAAGTGAGAGTAGATCATAGAGTGGTTTTAAAAACATCAGATATTTAAGGTTTATCTTCTTCCAATTAATCAAGTTTTATAGTACATTCTGATTTAGAATTTCCGCGTGGCTCTAAATCAAAGGAACAAGATCTCATTGTGATGGATAGCACAGTTTTATTAAAAAAACTACTATCGCAATGTCATGTATAAAGGATAATTTTATTACAGTACATGTGTTACTGGACATAATTACTTACACCATTGTGTGCAATAAAGTAATGTATTTGCAGTTTCTTACAAGATTCCCTTTTTCAAAGAATGCAAAAGGCTTAAGTAAGAATACTTCCCTCTTTCTGGGCGATTACTGAAACATTTCTGAAATTTCACCAGAATTTTGCCAAATGATTTAAATTGTTCTGAACCTAATTTGCAGCAACAAGATAACCTTGCATGTATATACTCTCTTTCATGATGTGCTTTACAGAGACAATGCTAAGAGTTATATATAAACTTAACAAACAGCATAAATTAATTGACTGAACTAAAAAGATGATTACTCACCAGAAGCTACAGCAGTCTTCATTCTTCAAAATCACTCACTCTTGTTATATAGCTTCTACACTTTTCTTCCAAGAGAGGCTATTTTATAGACAGCTAGATTTCACTGGAGATTAAGGTACCAAATTGCAAATTTCATCAATATATAACAAGTATACGGTTTGTGTTGTTGGGTACCTTATATGGTACCACTCCTGGAGAGGATACTGAAGAATAATTTGTGATAGTAGCAATCCAGATTGGTTGCATTAATTGCACTAATAAAGAAACCACAAAAATTCTTGTGCCCTTCTCTCTGACCTTTCTGAATAATTGCAAAATAAGCCATCTGGGGTGAAGAGGAAAATGATGAGTCCCTATCCCCTCTAACAAATTGGAAGGTGAAGTGCTAGGAAATTGTCATCCTAGATATGGATGAGATCTCCAATTTTCTGCTCACAATTATTGTTAAGTGCTTCCTTCTACCTTTGGAAGAGGAATGTTTCTGATATATAATATTGTGTTTTCTTTCCCAAAAGACCTAAGAGGTCCAGGATTAGAAGAGCTTTAGCACTGTGGTGCTGTTTGTCTTGCCAAACAAGCTGTGAGAGCAGAAAATATCTGAATATCCAGTATACCTGAGGTGTTCTTATAAAAATGAAACTTTGAAAACAAAAATGATAGTTGCTGCTTCTTCAGTCATGAGGCAGTCTAGATTTCATTTAAGTTCTCTCTGATCTCGTGTTGCTTAGAGTTGCAAGTTTTTTCTTAAAAGGGTGTTATGTTGTTGCAGTCAAGAACTAAAATTTGGTTCAGAATGAGACCTGATATGAAAAACTGAAAGATCACTTAACCGAAATGAAAGTTTGACGGTGCAGTGATTTTTAAATGACAGGAAATGTTCCTGGCTGACTTTCCCTGCATGAAACAAAGTAAATTCTAATTGTACGTGAAGGTTAAAATGTTTAACAAAAGAATGAAATCCAAACTAATGATCTAACATTTGTCTCATTTATTCATCCTTCAGAAAATTATGATTAGTCCAGAGTGATACAGAAACAACAACAAATTACACTTGTATAGTGCCTTTCACATCGGAAAGACGTCCCAGAGTGCCAGACAATCAGGGGTTTTGGACCCGAACTGGGAGTTGGGGTCAGATGGGTAGGAGGGCAGGGGGTTTGGGGGTGGCCAAAGGCACAGTCGAAGAGGAAGGTCTTCAGACGGGACTTGAAGGAGACGAGAGAAAGTGGCAGTGGGTTACTGTATATTCTGTGGGTGTTTTGCCCCAAAATATAGTCAATTCACTTTACAGTATATTCTGTGAAACCAATTGGGATGTCTCTAAGACGTGATAAGGCACTATATCAAATGCAAGGATTATTATTATTGTTCAGTAATCAGGGCAGCTTTTAGCACTCCAATGTTAAAGCTCTTCTGATCCTCAACCGTCAGTCAAATAAAAATGCTCTGTTAAAGCACAGAATATACTAATACGAAACGGAATGTTCATATTTTGCCCTATTAAATGAACCAATATGAATAGAATGCTCCATACCCTTAAGGGGCAGGGAATAAAACAAGGAGAGGCAATTAAACTCAATCTCTATTCAGGGACTTGTTTACCTATGATTTTATCCATTCCTAGGATCGAATAGCTTCCTCTTACTGCAAATAATTTGGATTTCATCCAAGTCGAAAGCAAAACCTCTGTACATTAACACGGTGCTTCTCTAAACCCTCAATGTAAAAATAAAGGGTGGCAATATAAATGCAAGAAATTCAGGAGTATACAAAGCCATGAGATCAAACAGTTCTAGCTTCAGCTCACTCAGGGAAGAACCAGGAAATGAAAAGTGTGATCTCATATTTCAAAAAATATGGTCACCAGTTTTCACAACCATACAGTATGCCAATAGTCCATAACATTGCAATACTTGTATTTAATATAGAGCTTTATGTTGAAATATCTAAATGCATCTTGCAACATTTGTTTTCTGCAATGTGTAATGACTGCACTTGTAGGCGAATGCAGCAGCCAATTTTCAGTAATGTCCCAACAAATAGCCATGAAGTGAATCACGTATTTATCTGTGGGATGTTGGCCAAGACATAGGACAACGTTGATCTAAACAGGCAGATGAGACTTTGATTTTAGGTCTCATCTGAAGCATGACATCTCCAACAATGAAACACTCCCCCTACACTGCACTAGACTGAGTCCAAAGAACCAACCTTCAGAGCACTATTCTCTGAGCCTGGTTCATATCTGAAAGGTGATGCAGCTGTCATGTGAACTCTTCTTTTTAATGGAGGAAAGAGGCCCAAAATAACCAATTTCAAGTACATTTCCAGTCCGTGTTTTCAGCATTCACAACTAAATATCAAGAACACAAACTACTGGAATTAAAAAAAACTGTTTGGTTAAGCTGGTCCTTTCAAGAGACGTGCTGTAAAAGATTATATGAACTATTTAGTGAAGAAGGTTCCATTCATGGACTAATTCCTTGTCCCTGCTCTCTATATCTGACACAATACCCTGTGAGTTGTTGAACAAGAGAAGCACTGAGCCCACCCTATGTTAGACACCTCATATCTAGAATTGTATTGATTTGCTTCAGAAGTAAGGCTAGCCAGTTTGTTGAATCATTGAATTTGCTTAAATGCTCGGTGCAGAATGGGTGGGTTTATACTATCTAGATTTATAACCTTTCAATGTGGCTTTTGATGGAAACGCCCCCTTTGAAGGGTTATAAATCCAGGAAATACAAAGGAGGCATCAGACAGAGGTCAGAAAATTAAAAGAGACTGCAATCACAAGCCACATAATGTTTTGTTCTTTAAACTATCACTTTAGGGTACTTGTCACCTACTTGTCAATCAAGACTTCTTTGGATAATGAAAAATGACATTGACTGTTCAGCAAGCCAACCTTAGCTGCAACAATCTTTGTACGGCTGAAGTCATTATTCCCAGGATTCATATGTATATTAGATTTGGAGTCCTGTAGCTCAGTGGTTAGAGCACTCGCTTTGCAAGCGAGAGACCTGAGTTCAATTCCAGGCAGGGCGAAACCTCGGGCAAATTTCCTTACTCCACACGCCTAATAATAATCTCTCAAAAAAAAAACAATAATAAAATTGGTCATTTTCAATCTACGACTGTTTGTGGGACATTGCTGTGCGCAATTGGCTGCTGCGTTCGCCCACAAATATACAGTCAATTCACTTTACAGTGTGTTCTGTGAAGCGCTTTGGGACGTACTCCCGACGTGAAAAGCGCTATATCAAATGCCAGGATTATTATTATTATTATTATTTGAATTACCCCGAACCACTACTGTGGAAATTTAATCATAACTCAGGAAGTCAGGAAACAGACTCCCATGAAGAACAGGTCTTGCACTGACTGTAGCTGACCTTAATCTCTCCAAAAAGGATCGGCCAACATATTCTCACATGTAGATGTCTCAGTCTGAGAAGTTCTGCATTCAGCACTGTGTCAAACAGGAGCACCCTGTATTCGTTCTCACCACACTTCATCAATCCTGATGTGAAACTATGCATCTCTGAGATGCATGGCTGTATTCCATGAATTGCTTGTGACAGTGTTACAATCTTAATCATTTCTTTCACTATGAATTAATTTAGTAGTAGTTTTCTATGGCGTGCAAAAAAAAAGCAACAGTTTGTGTACCTCATCAGCTCCTGTTTGACACAGTGCTGTCTGCAGTTCTCTAGTTTGTAGGTGCTGAGAAAAAATGACTGAATTCGGGAAGAGAGGAGAAACCTGGTGATGTGACAACTCCCCAACTGGCTCGTTTACTCGAAATTTAGACTACATCCCATAAACTGCCAGGTTTACCTCCATTGGAATTTCTGGCACAAAAAACGTCTAGTCAGTTACAAACCCTATTAGACTGATGCTCAAGTAATAATATCAGTGTCAGAGTATCACCATTGATATCCAGGTAGAATGACAGAAGGATGATGCCAGAAAATATGAAGCATGTAGAAACATTTGGATCATTTCTTCAGGAAAGTCCTGCTTCATCCCAAGGTTTGACTCATTGAGCTGGTGGATAGACCTTGTTCTTAAATTACCTTTAGCATTCTTCCCCTCTTCCCCCTTATATTTTTGTTCTTTCAAATTAAAGGGAGATGCTAAATGAGTAAGATGACTCACTTTTCTTGAACTATACATTGAAACCTCTTCCAATAGCACTGGAAAATGTTACACCCATGACGTTTACAGGGGTGGGGGCAGATTATAACCAGGGAAGAAATGGTGCCACCTATTATTGTTAGGCTCACACCTCTTCCCCTCCCCTCAATTGGTAGTCCTGTAGCTTAGTGGTTAGAGCACTCGCCTCGCAAACGAGAGTACCTAGGTTTGATTCCAGGTCAGGGCGAAACTTTAGGCGAGTTTACTTATTCTACACGCCTCTGTTTACCTAGCAGTAGGTAGGAAACCGTTTGTTAGTTGACTGGCGGATCCTATTTCCGGTGGTAATAATCCTTCCCCAAAAAAATAATAATATGGTAACTCAATCCACGATTGTTTGTGGGACACTGCTGTGCAGTGTACAGTGTATTTCGCCCACAAAATAGTCAATTCACTTTATAGTGAATTTTATGATGTGCTTTGAGGTATCATGAAGACTTGATAAAGCGTGATATCAAATGCAAGGATTATTATTATTATTGTTAAACTTGAGAGGGGATTATAAACTGCAGTCATTATCCATGGAGCAACAACAGAAATATCACTTGTGAATATGCAGATGCCTTGCTATAGTTCAAACTGCTTTTGAAGAAAGCATTCAACACAGATTTGACCTTGCAATTACACAAAGCAAGGAAAGTTATGTGGTAGTCACCCAGGGCTGCACAAAGAGTGGTGAGGAAGAATTGGCTACGTAATCCTTACATGTTTTAATAATTTTGATAAAATGTTAGATAGCAAACTATAAAAACAGAAAAGATAAACCTATTTTGAAGCAGCATTTTGTAAAAGCAATCATATTCCTCATTGTTCAGTGTAGAAACTTACTATAAATTTGGTCTTGGGTAAAAATGAAGACTTATATAAACAACTATTGATTTCAAATCCTTGATACAATCCACAGATCTAAATTAGTAGGCTGTACAATAATTAATATTATAACCGAAATTTAACCAAACAAAATAATTCCCATGTTAAAAGTAATGTAAATTTCTGGAAACATTATTTGCAGACTTCACGTTATGCAGGAGAAATTCCAAGAGATCAGGTTCCCCTTTCTAAACATGCAACAGTCCTTACGCAATCAAAAATGAGACTCGCACATATAATTTTAAATGCCCCTCAGACTTGAGCAATACACCACTAGATTTAGGGATATATATTCAGAAGATATCCTCCTTTTCCCGATAACTCAGCTCACCAACCACTACTCGATCAAGGTTGTGAAACAGAATGTTGGTCTGAATATACTGTGCGGTTTTGGGCTGCTCATTATACGAAAATGAAAAAACACTGGAGGCAGTGCAGAGGAGATTCACCAGGATGTTGGCCATAATGAGGAAATACAGTTATTGGAAAAGGTTTGATGGACTGCTTTTTTCCTTGGCGATCAGGAGGCTGAGGGGTTATATAATGGGAGAGGTAGAGGTACATAATGGGAGGCTTAGATAGGGTGGACAGGAAAAGATTATTTCCATCGGTCAAGGGGTCAAGAACATAGTTGGATGATCGATGTCCTCCCAACGTGAAAGGCACTATACAAATGTAATTTTGTTGTTGTTGTTAAAATCATAACTGGGAGGTCCAGAACAGAGATTAGGAGGAACATTTTCACAGAGTGTGGAATTCTCTACCAACAACAACAACAAAATTACACTTGTGTAGCACCTTTCACATCAGGAAGACATCCGAAGGAGCTGGACAATCAGTGTTTCAGACCTGAGCTAGAGGTCGGGATTGGAGAGGGTCGAGGGCAGGGGGGGGAAATGGTGACCGAAAGCACAATCGAAGATGAGGGTCTTGAGACGGGTCTTGAAGGAGGCAAGGGAAGGGGTGAGGCAGAGGGACTGCGGGATGGAGTTCCAGAGGGTGGGACCAGAATGGCAGAAGGCCCGTCCGCCAATAGTGGGGCGGGTGAGGCGGGGGACGTAAAGCAGGCTGGAGCCGGTTGAGCGGAGGGAAGCTTGGTAGGGGGTTAGAAGGTCGCAGAGGTAGTGGAGAACAAGGCCATGGAGGGTTTTAAAGGTGAGGACCAGGATCTTGAACTGTATCCTCTATGTGATGGGAAGTCAGTGGAGTCGGACGAGGATGGAGTGGTAAGAGTGGCGGAGCCTATTGCGGGAGTGGACATGGGCTGCAGAGTTCTGGATGATCCACAGCCTGTGGAGGGAGGAGTTGGGGAGGCTTACAAGCAGGGCGTTTTCATAGTCGAGCCTGGATGTTATGAATGCACGTATGAGGGTCTCGGCGGCCTGCGGTGTGAGACAGTGGTGGAGCCTGGCAATGTTGTGGAGGTGGGAGAAGGCAGAGCGGGATGTGGCACGGATGTGAGGTAGGAAGGATAGTTGAGGGTCAAACAAGACGCCAAGGTTCCGGACTGGCTTAGTAAGATGGGAGCATGCATCCTTGGACAGAGATGTTGGGCCGGAACCACGTGTACATTCAAAAAACGCATAGATACATGGTTGAGGGTAAACAAAGTCCTGAATACAGATTTAGGAAGCGGTGCTCATGTGGAGTATAAACACTGGCCAGATTGGATGGGTCAGTTGGCCTGTTTCTGGGCTATACCTTCTATGAATCTATGAATTTTAGGAGTCAATCTTGCACAACAACGTAAACAGTTTAATAGACTGTTTATTTCTGGTTTTGAATTTCTGATTTTCTTAGGCATGGACTCAACCTATCAGGTATCATATGTAACTGCGAAAGACACCTGCACTCTTGTTGTTGTTTGTTCCCATATTGTGATTGAGTTTAAAAAATTATAATTAACAATGAGATTTACTAGTAAGAATTTTCCAAGACTAACCTTTGATTGTACATGCCCTTGAAGTTATAATTAGCTCTGTAGTTGGGCATTGGTTTCGGATCTAAAGGTCTGTAAATAGCAGGCTCGCCCCTCTTCATTGCAAGACCATTTAGCTCTACGGTAGGCGTTATGCTTCCTGAAACACAAAACAAAATGTTCACATAGAATTGAAAAGAAAACTCTACATCACTCTCGTTTAGATTTCACAACTGCTATTGCTCCACTTAAATGTAAAATATACAGGTAAACTCACATAAGTATTATCGTTACAAATTGTATAATTGCCTAGTACATGAACCAGAGCCCATTCATTTTCCTATGAAAAGCCACTTAATTTCTTTGCACTAGTCGTATTTTACAAGTCGGATAAACAACTGAGTCATAACAGTTTCTTGGTTTCAAATAATCCTGAATGCCAATGTAAATCATCTCCTAACTCGTATGGCCGTTATGGCATTTGTTGGCTGCGTTGATGAAGTTCTGCATGAGCGCTTAACAGTTGTATTGATAAAGTACCATCTGCATACCAGTTGTGTTGATGAAGTACCGCAAGCGCAATTACTGGCCATATTGATGAAGGCCCGGACGCACATTTATCGGCTGTAGTGATGAAGTACTACATATGTACTTAGCGCTGGGTTTGAACCATGCACAGGAAACAAACTCTTGACCCGTTATCATGTCACTTAACTTTGCATAAGTCGTATTAAATCGGTCAATACAATTTACTCGAGTTTACCCGTAACTTGTACCTCACATAAGTCATATTAAATGTTATGGTCCCAAATGATATAACTTATTCAAGTTTATCTGTATTACCAAATACACGGGGGGGGGGGGGGGAGGAAATGGGGAAAGATCATTAAGTCTAATAAGCCTGTCCTTTTTTTCAAAAAAAATCAGTTTTCTCATTAGAATCCCTAAAGCCTTTTCTTTACAGAAATGCATCTTAACCCATTTATACTATCATTACCGATTGAAATGGAATAAGTGAGATACTTCCAATGGTGTCTTATGGCCTGGAGTCTGCAAATATGTCTGCAGAAGTAGTAAATTTAAATAGCAAGATTGAAGATGGTTAAGATGCATTTCTGCAAAGAGGTTGGATCTGTTAAGCATGCTGATAGGCATGGGTTTCCACATGTCAGACACCCGAATGACCAATAAAAGATTCCTATATGTTCAAAAAAAATTCCAACCAGAAGTTTATCTAATTACTGTTTAAAGGAAATAATCAACACAACAACATGAAATGCCCAGTACCTGGATTATTATTCATATTTGCTTTTGGTGGCCGTGGAGTTGGTTTTGGGAGATTTGTTTCACTCAATGCTTTGGCTGCAGCAGCATGTTGACCTTTTTTAATGCTACTACCTTCAGCTTCCCAAGTCTGCTCTCCAAGGGTCAACTGCACAGTGAAAATCTATGGGGGAAAAGAAACAAATCACACAAAAGTAAAAACAGAACCACTTGATTTGATTTATTTTCTCCAAAACAAAGGTTAGTAAAACCACAGGTATATTTTCAATGTACTATTAATGAAAAACTGCATACATTATTATACCATACAGTCTCTCCAAATCTTCAATTTCTTCAAATGCTTTCTCTAAGAATGTCCTCAACCTAACAAACCAAAGCTATAATTAGTTATAGCCTTAAACAAGATTTTTTATATATACTGTATATTTAAAGTAGACAGGTTTCATTAAGCAGTCATAACAAAAATGCATTTGTCTTCACCATTCCCTATGTAGACATAAATAACTGTTTTTCAATCATTTAAAACTGTAGGCTCAGATAAAAAAGGGACTGTTCAAGATCAGCATAGAGAGGAATTTCCTAGATCAACCCCAGTCTGTTTAACAATCTCAGCCAGGATGATGGAAGAGGTAATGTAGTTTGTTGGCAATACAATCTAGTCCAATAGATGAAGAATGACCATTTGTGCAAGAGACCAGTGTCAATGGAACCATATCCCAGCACGTCAATCCAAACATTCTGACACCATCTATGGCGTCCCTATCACCAGAAGTTCTGGTTTAGAATCACAGTATTCTGATCATTTCAAGGCTACTAAAATGTAGCAAGCAATTTGCATATACCAATATCTGACAAACAGTCTTGAACTGAATGGCGAATTTTATTTGGGGAATGTTGACCAGGAGAAAATCCCTTCTCTTTAGTGGCACAGAATCTTCACAGGAACTTTAAGATTTGATGCAAAGAATAGCTGCACTCTAGTTACATTGCTCCCTCAGAGATCCCCACCTGAATCATGCAATAATGTAATATTTTCCATTTCTGATACCAACTACTCTGTAGCTTCCCTGAGTAAGATTAACAATTTTGTGACATTTTAAAAAACATAGAGACTGATGAACAAGTATTTAATTTGTTGATGCAAAACATTTATAATATACAGATGGACAGACAAATCATAATTTTCTATTTTGGGGGAACGATAAATAGGATTCATAAAAAAATTCAGGCAAAGTGATGCAGATAACTTAAGGGGAACCTAAAATTATTAAGTGAGCTATTAAAAAAATTAGCACACTTCCAAGATTGAAAGACAACGATTTATTCAATCAACAACTTGCATTTTTATAGCATTCTTCGTACAGGGTAGGGAATCAGAGTGCTTAACAGGGCAGAGCTTGATGCTAAGCCAGGGAGAGAGTAAAGGTGACTGTAGGAAGCCAAAAAGGAAAGTCTTGAGTCTGAACATGCGTGAGCTGAGTGAGGGGGGCAGGTAGAGGAGTGAGGTGTAATAAGGTCGGAGAGGTAGGGAGGTGCTAGCATATGACGTAACTTGTACATGAGTGCAATAATCTTTAATTTGATATGTTCTGCATTAAGGAGCCAGTGGAGCGGGCAAGAACTTGGGTGATGGGGAGCAGAGTTTGGTACAGGTGAAGATATGGATGTCGGAATTTTGAACAAACTGGATTTTATGAATGGTGCACCTGGGGAAATGGGCGAGGAGGACAATTGGAAGTGTCTAGGCGGAGTTGACAAATGCATGGATAAAACCATTTATTCCAGCACAGTAACCAAGTATACCGGCACAAACACGATGGGCTGAATGGTCTCCTTCTGTGCTATATAATTCTATGATTCATAAGTAAGCATTACTCAAGACATATCAAGCCACACTGTCATAAGAGGATCACTGGTTTACCACACCCTAATTTTATTATATACGTAACAATTATAATGAGGTCAAGATAATTTTATGACTCAAAACACTAAACTTGGACGCATTGGGTATTACAGTGCGTCAAGAGAAGCAACTCTTGACATACTGTAAAATTCCAATGGAAACTTTTTTTCATGTAACTGGAAATATTACCTTGGCATGGGCAGGCCCTCTTTCATTCAGAAGCTTGTATTGGGGCTGGATTCTGTTGAAACGGGCTAACTCATTCACCAGACACATTGGGGTTTTCTCTTTGGGGTTTGCCATGTTTTCCTGGAAAGAAACTGTAGCCAACCTTTTAAGCAAATATACCATGTGCAAATACATAGTAATGCATAATTATAGTGGACTCTCCAAATTAAAAAATGTCTCCCTAGAAATGTACTTGTTCTTCACTCTGCTTCAACTTTATCTATTACTTTAATGACTCTACAATATACTGAAGTACAGATAACTAAAGGCAATGCTATAGCCAATAATAAATTTAATTGGATTGGATAAATTGGATTTTTTCAAATTAATGCAATTTTGTTAATTTATGCTTAAACCCAAATTAAACGTGGAAATCGCCACCAGTATAAACACGAGCCAATAATCCAAGCTGATCGGTATGTCAGTGGCAAATAATGTAGAAATATTCTAACAAAATTAAAAATTTTCGATCCTAATCTAAAACTCACAAATGGGAACCAAAGATGAATGAAAGATTGAGCGGGACAAAAAGATATTCTGCTTTGCTCAGGTGGGCTCCAATTCCTACAAGCTAGCTCCACTATCTCCCCCGATTCCAACGGGTGGTCGAGGACCTGAGTAAATATGCAGTTTTTCCTTATTCTTCACATCTTACAATTTACTTCTTCTTCAAAAACCTAGCCATAATTTGAAACCAAGTATCATTTTGATAATTTGAAAGTCTCCCTTTGCAGCAATATATAGTTAACCCCTGAGTACACAACTTAGACACAAAACACAAAAAATAATGAAAGTAATTGCTAGGTCATCTGCTTTCTATTCAAGTCAAATGGTTTCAGTAACAATAGAAATAAGAACAGAAACACACATTTCACAGTAGATTCTCAACCAGACTTCAAATGTTGAACAAATAAACTAAACGCCAAGCTATGAAAATAAACTACAACTATAAAATTATTCCAACATTTTTAACAGGTTTAAATTTTACAAGTACACTACCTTTCAGCTTACATTTATATATAGCAACGGTTGAAATGCATTACTTTCTCCAACACTGTCACAAACACTTGCGTGAATGAAGAAAAGTTAAACACACTGAGAACTGCTGCTTCTGTAGTATGTCTGGGAATGGTGAGAATGGGCAACTTTGCTTGTGAGGCTCTCTTTGACCAGTCCAACATCAGCAGAGCTGCATATTAGACACATTCATGCATGCATTGCTCACTGACTTCCCGTTCATTTGAAATCTCTTATGTTGGAAAAGAGTTGGTAGAGAAATTACATAACATCTGCATTAGTTACAGCTAGAGCACAGAATACTAGCAGTGTAAACACACCTCTTCATTAAATTTAAAATCATCTAATTGCAACATAATTTATTATTTTTCTGTGGTTTAATGGGAATTGAATTGAAAAAGCTAAGATACATCCTTCAGGATCTCTACACACAAAGTGATTTCTGAAGATTTCTTGGATATTCTTGTATGTCCAACAGAGGTCACTATTGTGTTAACATTCTATAGCTCTGTGATACAAAGCTCTCATCCCCCGAGCATTAATAAAATAAAGGCTTTACTATTTTGACGAATTACACTCCTTCCTTGCCCACCAATCTCTCTATGAGACCATCAATTTTCCGCTCCATCCATAGCACTGAGAAAGCTCTGGTCAAAGCCACAAATGACAACCTCTGTCTACAACCAAGGTTCCTGTGCCTCCTTGATCTCTCGCAACTTTCAAACTTGTTTGAAAGAAAACTTCATTTATTGGACACAGGAAGCCTGGAATTCCACCCAGAAGACGTTTTATGTTGTCGTATTTTAAGATTGCGCAATATTGTGGAAAATTCTTAAATTCATCTGAATTTGGAAGTCAGTTTTCCACAATCTTTAAATGTGGGTTTCCAAATTGAGATTGAATTTAAGAATATTACACAATTCTGAGCAATTTTAATTTTAAAACAAAATGTTCATACAGTCTAAAAACAGACGGAATTTTAGGCCAAGAGACTTCAAATTCATAAGATCACCCCAGCCATAAAAAATTTATATGATCATTTTACATCCTAGAAACACTCATTTTATTTAGCTGTTCAGTAAGCACTGCAGATTCCACATTTGATTAGCTGACAGAATACTTCACATCATATTACAGTTATTAGTCATGCAAAATGTTGCAAGTAATCAAATTCAGTTTACAAATTTCCAAAACAACTTGTTGTATGAAGTACTTTTGGATGTAAAAAGCCCTAGATCAAATGCAAGTTGGCATAAAATCAGTAATCATACAAATTCTGTAATATTGCCTGCCTCCATCACTACCTCTCTCCTCAGGCTGCAGAGACCCTAATCCATGCATTTACCATATGCAGGCTTGATACCAAAGCTCTGCTCAATAGACTACTCAACTCTTTCCTACACAAACTGCAGTCTATCCAGAACTCTGCAGCCTGTGACCTTTCCTGCACCAGGCTCCATGAGCCTATTACCCCAATCCGCACGCAGCTCTATTTGCTCCCCATTCCCCAGCAGATCAAGTTCAAGATCCTTGCCCCTCACCTTTAAATCTCTCAATGTCCTTGCCCCATCTTAACTCTGCGAACTTCTCAAACCGTATCAACCCGGCCACTTTCTCTACTCAGTACCCACTGGTCTGCTTCATGTCCCCCACTTTACCCGACTCACCATCGGTGTTCAGGTTTTAGCCTCTATGCCAACACTCTCTGGAACTCCATCCCAAAGATACTTCTTACTCGGCCCCTCACTCGCCTCTTTCAAGGTCCATCTCAAGACCGTGCTTTCGGTCATCCTCCCCCCTCCCCACCTCCATTGGTTCCCAGCCCCAGCTCAGGAGACAAGCCAGGACCGTCAAGCACCTTACAACATCCTCCCGATGTGAAAGGCATTATATAAATCTATATTTGTTGTTGTTGAATTGATTCTGCCGATTTTTACCTTCTATTACTTTCACACATTTCTTTGTACTAAAGTGTCACAGGGTGGCATTACCACTTGTAAATTTGAAAGAGTATGAAAATAAAAAAAATCTTACCTGGTGAGTTATTAAGTGAAGCAGTAGAATCCACAAGTCCAGCTGCAGGACTGACACAGCTGGAAGTTGAGGCTGGGACTGACCCATTCACAGAAGGCTGCAGACCCAGAGGAGCTGCACTAGTAACCAATGGTGATTGCACCGTGGCACCTAGGGTAGACCCCGACAGGTTTGCTGCAGTCTGGACTTTAACTTGCGCCATTCTCTATTACTGCAAGAAAAGAATTTGATTGATCTTAAATACATATTAATGGCTTGAAAGGACTTGATGTAATATTAGAAAGCATTTAGGAATTCTAAGTACTGTAAGTACTCCCTTCCCTCCCCTCACCCTGACCATTTCCCCCCTGCTCGGGTCCTGACCCTACTGTACAGCGCCTTGGGACGTCCTCCCGACGTGAAAGGCGCTCTTTAAATGGAATCTTGTTGTTGTTGTAAATGTTTCACTTTTGGGGAATTAGGCAATTATAAAGATTGAAGATCTGCAATAGTATACATCTAAATTTCTCAATGAATGAGTTGTGAAAATCCATAATGGATAAAGTTTACTGCATATTGCTGATCATTTTCAGGTACCTTTGTACATTGTAGATTTCTAACTCTAGTCTGTCAAATTTCCCACAATTATATTTATAGTTGACGAGATCTATTTGGATCGTTTAAGACTTCCAAATCCTTGAGCTGCCAAACTTTTCTTTATGGTTCCCAGTTAGATCCTTCATAGATCCTAAACCATTTGGAAAATGAAGGAAACAAAAACAAGATAGTGAGTATTTTGATTTTGAACATGCTAGCCCCCAAGTCTGAAATTCCAAAATTTAGCCAAAATATTCATTCCAAACTCGCTTGGTTTCTTTAGGTTGCTCTCATAAGTTTATCCACAATTATGTGTGGTTTCCAGTCAACTTCAAACAATAAGAAAGAACCCCTTCTTGAATTTTCATTGACATTTCCTTAAATTAAAAGCTTTATGGATACTCTGCACTAAAAATTGAGTTTTGATGATCATTACTTTCCTTTTTCTTCTGATGCTTTTGATTATCTCTTAGAGCAACTGATTTTCTCATTGAATAAGAAAAAAGATCAATGCAGTTATACTTTGTACACATATTAAAACTCATTCAGTATAGCAGCACAAGACTGTGTATTGCAGTGTTACACAAGATAGACGAAAATAGTTAACCACATCATCCATTTGCAACCACAGTATATAAAGCTTCTTTTTTTACTCCTTCCATTCCCCTCATAAAATCCTTGCCCTTTGTCTCTCAAAATTGCTGATGTGCCAATTACAACTGTGATTCCAGTTTCCACACTGATTTATGCTTCCATTATATATAACATATATTGAGCAGATTTAATTTTTTTCAATATTTACAAAACTCAATGGTAAATCTGTATACAATATTGAAAAAAATGTTTCCCTCACTTACAGAACTCATAACTAATAAATGGCATTTGACTTATCCATGGAACAAAATCAAAATGGTTTGTAAATGAGGATTCAAAGTGCCTGAGTACCATCCCCAGAACCTGGCTCAAATCCAGACTTCACTAATGGGAAGAAAATCTCCTCTCTGACAGACTTAAATAGATTAGTTTGTATAGTCTCAATCCAGATGCCACTGGGAGCTTGTTCACAGCAGAAAATTGAACAGTGTGATTCAGAAGAAAGTGCTCTCTTGATACAGGGTTATTGTCGGGAACCACGGCCTAGTTATACTGCATTATCTAGAGCACTGCTAAGTACAGACTGGTTTATACTACCCCCTCCCAAAAATCTTGAATTAGGAAAACCAGATCTCTGCTTTGTACTTAAACATGTGTGCAAAGCTTTGCACGCTGGTTTATGACTGCCATGAAATTTATAATGTTAGAAAACAGCTGACTGTAAGTTTTAAGGTAAAAAAATTGGCTCTGCAATAGGGGCAAGACATCGCTCTCAAACTGCTGATTTGTCAGAAATCGCGGTGTGGACTGCACATTTGCAGCACTATGTGCCACATTTGGATTCTGCATCATCCAAAAGATGTCATAACAGTGACAAAAAACTTATAGTATAAATGTGCCCTTCTCACATTTACCTAACGATATACATAACCTGAGTGTATCCGACACCAGCAACTGGGTGGATTAAATATTCCATCCTATAAATACCACCATTCCTCATCATGTCAGCAATACTTAAATTGTATTTAACAATAGTCAAAATGGGCACTCAAATTTAATATACAATATAAACAATACAAGTCTTCAAGCTGCTGCATTACTTTAAAATATTTAAATTTCAATGTCATCAATTATTTAATTAAACACAATGCATGTTACCAACTTTTTCTCCTCCACCCCACCCCAACTTAAATTGCCAACTCTTGCAGTTCCACAGTACCTTATGGAGCCTTGCCAACTACATTCTTTCATGTTTAATCTGAGGCAGTAAACGCTAACAGGGTGCTTGACCATGGAAGGAATTAGTCAAATCGTGTTGTTAATAAGAAGTTCATACACACACTGGATAGTGATTTTGGTAAATACAGTGACTGAAATCAAAGTAGCAGAAAAAAGCCATTCCCCTCCCGGAAAAAAAGATAGCAGATACACAAACTATCTCTAGGCAGTTAATATCTGACCACTTGGGGTTGGAGGAAAAAACAAACAATAATGACCAAGACATTTTTTGAGGAAACACCAATCCTTCCCCATCTGTTTTATAGATTATGACAGTACTTATTCTCAAAACTCTGTCCTGTGCTCTGTGAGGTGACAGGACAGAAGGAGAACAACTATCGAGAACTGCAGTTAAACAATTTGTCCATTCCGAAAATGTAAGATGAGTTACAATAAAAATGGAACATCTCTAGTTAAAAAATGTCAGAGACACTTTTCTGCTCTTGAGAGCATTTTCTAAGGTTAGGAAAAGTGTTCCCAACAAGCTGGGCATGGAATAGCTATAATGAGCATCTGCCCAAGTCCCATTCAAGAGTTTATATTCTATGCAAGTTTGACATAATTCATGCTTTGCATAAGTCATATCAAAGGTGTGGAACCAATTGATATGACTTAAGTGAGGTTTATTGTACAATATTTTATAATAACAATCCTTGCATTTAATGTAGCACTTATCACGTCTTCCAGATGTTTCAAAGCTGTGAAGTGAATTGACTGTATATTTGTGGGTGAAACTCGGCAGCCAATTGCGCACAGCAGTGTCCCACAAACAGTCTTTGTGTTAGTTTATTTTCTATATTACTAAAACCACCTACTGGTAGACAAGCCTCTCATCTAGGATTTTAAGAGCTCTACATTAATTCATTCATATTAGCAAAGTATCCTGTTACCAAGGTATTGTAAAAATGGCGAGCATTCATACACAAATGTGATGGCTTGGTATAGCACAAACATTCCCAGTTATATATCAGATTTAAGCACAGCATTCTTCACTACCCCAAGTAAATCAACTGGTCTGCTCACACTGGGCCAAATGACTCCTTCTCTGCTTTATCTTTCTATGTTTTATTATTCTAAAATGAAGTACAGCATTATTACAAGTATGGAATGCTATTCATAAAGTACTGATGACAATCCTTCAAAAATGTTTTTGTCAGTCTATTGCAATAAGATCTCAAAATATCCATGAAAAATACCATATTTTATCTTTTTAAACCATTAAATACAAATAATAATTCTTGCATTCTTGCCAATTTGCGCATAGCAATGTCCTCCAAACAGCCATGAAGTGAATAACCAAATTTTATTTGGGAGATTGCTGTCAGGACACAGGAAGAAATTCCCTCTGAACTTAAATATAACAATGAAACAGTAATCGTTCTATTCAGAAATACTGTTTAAGAGGGGCCTGAAATATACAAAATGTTTCAAACGACACCTTGGATAAATGTAGCACAGGATATACTGTAAAGTGGTGTGACTATTTTGTCGGTGAATGGGACGACAATATCACAATTGTGTGACCAATTTTATTTAGGGATTATTGGCCAAGACACCTGGATAAACTCTCTTCTTGAATGCCATGGGATCGCTGAACAGACAGTCATGACCTTGATTTCAACGCCTTATACGAAAGATGGCACCACCGATATTTCAGCATACTCCCAGTTTCAAGTGCTTATATGGGGCTTGAACTCACAACCGTCTGACTCAAGAGTGCTACGAACTTAGCCAGTTTGATACATAATTTCATTCGAGATAGAGATGTCACAGAAGAGACCTGATAGAGATATACAAGATGCTTAATCATAGAATCATAGAACTATACAGCACAGAAGGAGGCCATTCAGCCTCTCATGTTTGTGCCGGTTCTTTGAAAGAGCTATCCAAATTAGTCCCACTCCCCACAGCCCTGAAAATTTGTCCCTCACCAAATATCTTATCTACTTCTCTCTTGAAAGTTGTTACTGAATCGGCTTCCAGGCAATGCATTCCAGATCAGAACAACTCGCTGTGTGAAAAAACTTCTCAACTCCACTCTGGTTCTTTTGGCAACTATTTTAAATCTATGTCCTCTGGTTACTAACCCACTGGCCAGTGGAAACAGTTTCTCCCTGTTCACCCTATCCAACCCCCTCATATTTTTTAAAATCTCAATTAAACTTCCCCTTAACCTTCTCTGTTCCAAGGAGAATAATCCAAACTTCTCTAGCCTCTCTTCATAACTGAAGTCCCGCATTCCTGGTACCATCCTGGTAAATCTCTTTGCACCCTCTACGAGGCCTGACTTCCTTCCTAAAGTGTGGTGCCCAGAACTGAACAATACTCTAGCTGAGGCCTAACCAATGTTTTATAAAGGTTTGTAATAACTTCCTTACTTTATATTCTTAATGGGATTAAATAAAAATAGAATAAATCTTCAGATAAGCCAAATGGAGCAAGACAAGAAGCCACATTTTCAGAGTTGTGAAGGGTTGATTTAGAACAGATACCAGTAAGTATTTCTTTACACAGAGGATAGTTGATAGCTGTAACATTACAAATGATAGAGGCTACGGTCACTGTACTCATCTAATACAATACAATTTACACTTATACACCACCTTTCACATCAGGAGGACAATAACAATACATTACGTTTATATAGTGCCTTTCACGTCAGGAGGATGTCCCAAAACCCTGAACAGTCAGGGATCTGCACCTGAGCTGGTGGTTGGGATCAGGAGGGATGGAGGGCAGGGAGAGTAGGGGTAGGAGGATGACCGAAGGCACAGTTGAAGAGAAGGGTCTTGAGACGGGTTTTGAAGGAGGCCAGAGGGGGCAAAGTGGAGGGATTGTGGGATGGAGTTTCACAATCCATCAGGAGGAGCAAGGCCGTGGAGAGCTTTGAGGACCAGGATTTTCAACTGTATCCTCTGAGTGATATGGAGCCAGTGAAGCCGGCGAGAATGGGGGTGATAAGGGTGCGCAGCCTGGTGTGGGAGAGAACACGGCTGCAGAGTTCTGGATGATCTGCAGCCTGTGAGGGAGGAATTGGGGAGGCTGACAAGCAGAGAGTTTGGGTAGTCGAGCCTGGATGTAATGATTGCGCAGATGAGGGTCTCGGCGGCCTGCGGTGAGACACAGTAGCGGAGCCAGGCAAGGTTGAGGAGGTGGGGAAAGGTACAGATATGGGGGATGAAGAACAGTTGAGGGTCGAACAGGACTCTGAGGTTCCGTATTGGCTCAGTGAGGTATAGAGTGCATCCTTGAAGGGTGATGCTGTCAGCCCCCGAGGCACTGACGGGAGCCAAGCAAGAGGGCCTCGGTCTTGTTGACATGCAACTGGAGAAAGTTAGTTCTCATCCAGGACTTGATGTCCAACAGGCAGGCTGTGAGAACAGCAGTGGTCCTGGAGATGAGGGTGAAGGCGGAGAGGTAGAGTTGAGTGTCATCCGCATACATGTGGACATTAACCCCATGTGTACGGATGATGTTACCAAGAGAGAGCATGTAAATGTTGAAAGGGAGGGGACCAAGGACAGATCCCTGAGAGATGCCTCACGTGGGGGACCTGGAGGAGAAACCGTTGGTTGAGACAAAGTGGAGATGGTGGGAGAGATAGGATTGGAATCAGGCAAGGGCGGATCCGTGAAGGATGAGCTGAGAGGAGAGGCGGTGGAGAAGGACAGAATGGTCGACAGTGTCGAAGGCAGGAGAGGTCGAGGAGGACAAGGAGGCAAAGAGCCCTGGTCGCAGATGGACTTTGACCAGGACTTCTCAAAGCAATCAACATATTTGGCTGGCTAACCCAAGCTGGGGTGAGGAAACTGAGCAGGATAAGGGTGGGGGGAGGGGGAGGGGGAGGGGGAGGAGAAAGATGACTCAAAGTGCTGTCCAAGAGGCAAGTCTTAAAGACAGGCTTTAAAAATGGGACGGTGGGTTGGAGGTTCTCCAGGATGGAGTTCCAGAGAGCAGGGGCAGAATATTTGAAAGCTCGCTCACTGTTGATGGGGTAGAGCGAAAGGGGATACGAAACTTTTCAGTTCATTTCTCCCCTTGCCCTGTTCGACCTGCATCCTCCAGCAATCTCTTGCCACTCCCCCCACGTGTGTGGGGTTGCAAGATTGTTGGAGGATACAGCAAGGTGAAGGAAGACATTAACTGAAAGGAAAGATGTTTCCTGGAACATTTTTTGCACAAAAAAGTAAAATGGGAGTGAGGGGGAGAGGGGAAAGAATGCTAGAAACAAATGTTTCAGGGAAAGTAACATTAACCTATCCATCTCAAAGTTTAAGTATATAGGAAACATGAGTTTTAATTAGGAACAGGGTGGTCCTTTGAGCTGTTGCTGGAAGGTCCACATCAGCCCATGGACACTATCATTTGGCAACAAACATTGCTACAATTGGAACACCTGAAACTTTATCAAAAAGTTTGCAAACCAGGCTGATGAAATTAGAAATTAGTTTTAAAAATACTACCCAATTCCTAAGTATCCCAAGTATTAAGCGCTCTGGGACGCCACCCGGTGTGGAGGCACTATCCAAATGCAAGCTGTTGTTGCATAGTGCTCACCAATTTTATTTATCATATTTTCATGATTCGCAACTACATTTCTGTGGGATGCTTTTGACACCTGTCACTTTAAACCTTTGAGGAACAGCAGGAAACTTGACACTTATATCTGCACTCACTTTTAGGAAGAAATGAATTTAAACACACAATATCAGGCATTTTACTGCAAAAATGTATTGCAGATTTTATGACAAACAACTTCACATTTACATAGCGCGTTTAACATCTTTACACAAAGAGTGTACAGAGCAGACTGGGAGCCTGCGCCAGAAGTAGTGAAAAACGAGAATGATGGGATGGGTGGAAGAAGATAACCAAAAAGCATGGTTGAAAAGGTCTGAAGGTAGGCTTCAAAGGTGTGGCTTGAAGGGGTAATGCAGGAAGACTCCAGGATGAAGTTCCAAAGACCAGGGGCAGCATAACTGGAAGCAATGTGTACCCCAAAGTTCTTCCAGAAGGATCAGTAATAAGTGCTTTGGATTTAGTTCCTCAATTATAGACATCTTCACCTCAGCCTCAGGTGATGAAAGAAATGGAAGGGGAATAAAAAATGTAGACTTAAAGCAAACGCACAAGACAGCCTTAAAATATATCAAAGTATTCTTTGAAACGTTGGTTTGAAGACAGATAGAAGTTATGAACCAATACTTCTCTTAATACATATTTAGTATAGCACATTTCACATCAAGATAACATCTCAAAGTTGACAAGATTTACTGTATAGTGACTATATGTGGAGTCCTGTAGCTCAGTGGTTAGAGCACTCGCTTTGCAAGTGAAAGACCTGAGTTCATTTCCAGGCAGGTCAGGGTGAAACCTTGGGCAAGTTTCCTTACTCCACACGCCTAATAATAATCCCTCCAAAAACCAAAAACAATAATTAAAATTGGTCATTTTCAATCTACGACTGTTTGTGGACATTGCTGTGCGCAATTGGCTGCCGCGTTCGCCCACAAATATACAGTCAATTCACTTTACAGTGTCTTCTGTGAAGCGCTTTGGGGCGTCCTCCCGACGTGAAAAGCGCTATATCAAATGCAAGGATTATTATTATTATTATTATATATTTTGTAAGTAAATAACAACCATAAATTACATTTGTATAGTGCCTTTCACATCAGGAGGAAGTCCCAAGGCACTGGACAGTGCAATGCAGCCAATTCACGCATAGCAATACCCCACAAACAGCCGTGAAGTAAATGACCAATTTATTTGGGGAATATTGACCAAAACACCAGGAGAAACTCTATGTCCATCTGAAAAGGCAGATCCTAGGTTTATCTTATCCAAAACTGTCATCCCCAATAATGTAGCAATCCCCCAGAACTGAAATGGAATGTCAGCCTTGACTGACAACCGTCTGATTCAGAGGTGAGTGCTACCAACTAGGCCAGGCTGACTTTAATAGTCTTTTACATTGGTTAGTCCACATTTCAATAAACTAAAAGCTACAAAATCATATTTAGAAAGAAAGGCACATTATAATCACCATGATTGTTTTCCAAACTAAGAGTGGAACACAGTCAACTGCTATTGTTGTATTTACCTATACAATGTCTGTGTCCCTCCAATACCAATGATATACACAATATACATGCAAGATTTTCTCATGTTATTTCCCTATGCCACAATACAGTAGGAAAAAGGTAAGGTACATAGTGGAGCTACACATATACATGGAGCATTGGCAGAGAGGTGAAATGTCAGGTAGGGCCAGGGAAGGGGAGAAGATATATGCAGACCATTGAGATATGCAGACCAAGAAAGGGTGCTACGAGACCCAGTGAGAACTCAGTGAGAAAACCAGGAATGAGCGCAACTCACACACAGAAAACACAAAAACCCCAAGGAGAACTTAGGGGTGCCAACTTCAGAAGTGTCATCTTAATATGAACATAAGAACTGCTAGATGAAAAAAGACCAAGTTCCATCTAGTTTGCCTTCCACCTTCCTGGCAGTCGCATGCACATATGTCCCAAACTACCTTTGTACTATATCCCATAATGTTATTTCCTAAAACTATCTAATCTGGGTTTGTGAAAAGGCATTATATTAATGCAATGTGTTGTCATAGGCACCATCATGTGACACAGCCCTGGGAGGAGGCAGGAAGCCCTCAGGTTGGCTGTGTCCTGCAATGGGTACTTCTACAGGATTTTGAACATGGAGAAGGGGAAATTTACAACAGAACTTGCATAACGGTGTGAAGCAGAAGGTAGCTGTAGAGCCTGTTATGGGCTGAACCGAAGTTCCAAGTTGGGATAGTACTCATGTGATGTTGCCTAGTCCCTTTAACTGGGGGGTGCAGGAATCTTAGTAGTGCCATGTATTGGGTATCTGCTGCTGAGGTCCCAGAAATGGTTAGTGCCAGGGAATGGGATCCGGGGGGGAATTGTATTATAACAATAATAATCCTTGCATTTGATATAGCACCTTATCATTGGGAAGTCTCAAAGTTCTTCACAGTATATATTGTGAAGTGGAGCAACTGTGTATTTTGTGGGTGAAACACGGCAGCCAATTGCAGACAGCAGTATCCCACAAACAGTCGTGGATTGAGAGACAATATTTTTTATTTGGAGGGACAATTACCCCTGGAAAGCAATCGGTCAATTGATTAACAACTGGGTTCCTGCTTACTGCTAGGTAAACAGAGGCATGTGGAATAAGAATACTTGCCTAAGGTTTCACCCCACCCGGGAATTAAATACGTGTCCTCTCACTTGCAAGGCAAGCGCTCTAACCACTACGCTACAGGACTCCACTGTAGCTAGTGTTAGGGAACTTGGGGTTGCCAGGTTTGAAAGTGTCATTCTAACGTGAAATAAATGCAATTTGTTGTTGTCATGGGTTCCATCGTCTGCATGCACGTCTATCTGCTAGGACCCATCGCATGAGCCCTCTGTGTTGGTCTTGGTAGTCTGGTTCCTGAGCCAGGAGTTCTGCTGTACTCCTTACTAATGACAGCACAGCCAACCTGGCTCATTGGCAGGGCTTGAAAGGGCAGACCAGTCACTGGGTCAGGGAATGCTCCCACTCAGCTCCTGTTACGCCTGCAAGCCAAAACCCTAACGGGTAGAGTGGTCTAGCTGGACAAGCAGCAGGCAAGCTTGCCAGACACCAATATCAAGGGCAAGCTATGTGGTTTTAGCAGGTTAGACTCCAGTAGTACCCCCAACACACACACTCTGGGGTCCCCAAGCCTTGGCTCTTGCCAACCTGCGCCTAATGCCTTCCGGAATTAGATAAGCAGGATGCGTCCCTCCGGGGAGAGAGTCCATTCCAACATCTTTATCTGGGATTTCCACGTGTAGGTGGGACGCATGGGAATCTCAGCTTAGTTTGGACACTCTTAAAACATGGTGATGGGTTTCCCGCATGTGTCAAGACACCTGTGCGGACACCCCCTCGCCCCCACCCAAAAAAAATTGAAATGTAACCATATAATGCAACTCGATATAAATGCAAATTGTTGTTGTAATGGGGTGTTGGTGCCGAGGGTCTGGGGTAGTGCTGGGCAGGTAGGGTGAGAGAGTGAGTGAGTGAGTGAGAGAGTGAGGAGGAGAGGAAGCAGGTGTTCCCCCACGGCCCAGGCTCTCACTCACTCACTCACTCACTGACTGACTGACTGCCCGCGGCTCATGGCTCTCCATTGAATCAGGCTCAAGACATCATGGCTGCAGCCCCGCTCGCGTCCTGCCAGCCCGGCCCACATTCAGGGGGGGAGGGTGGGGGGGTCTCCCTTTCCCTTCTGCTCCCCTCCGCTCCCACGGCCTCCGATACACCCACCCACCCACCCAGGCCCCTCACCTCCGCTCGCTCCCCTCCTCCTTTGGGAAAGCTGTGTGAGTGTAGGTGAGAGAGTAGGCGGGAGGGAGGGAGCGGGGTGGAGGGAGGGGGGGGGGAGGGAGCGGTGTGTGGGGCGGGGGGGGGGTGTTATGCGGCCCCCGGGGCCGGTTCCTACCTGTGTCCAGGGAGAGACCCCCAGATACAGCTCCTACATCGGCAAACACTAAAGAGAAATGACACCGGCCCCCGCGGGGGGAGGGAGCAGAGAGAGGGAGGGAGGCGGACTGCACCACCCGCCCCTCCTCACGCACTCCTCCCCACCGCCCCGCCGCCGCCGCACCCGTCGCTCGGCTCATGGCGGCTCCGAGCCGGCAGCCCCTTCCTCACTCCCCTTCCCTGTCGACGGGCGACCGTGTCATCGGCTTTTGGCCCCGGCACCGGCCGCGCCTCTCCCGCCCCCCCCTCCCCCACCCCCGCCCGCTCGCGGCTTTGCGGCCGAATGGTGCAGTCCGCGCGCCGACGCCGACGACCGTTTTTTTTCAATCAACCCTCGAGCGAGCGAGCGAGCGTGCGAGCGCCCGCCCGCCCGCGCGCCCCGGCCTCTGCCACGCATGTGCGTCAATAAACCGGCGCCGATTCCGCCGCCCGCCACTCGCCACCAGCGCCACCTGCAGGCCCGGAGGGCAATAACAGCCAACACGCAACATAATAATAATAATCCTTCGCGTTTGATATAGCGCTTTTCACGTCGGGAGGACGTCCCAAAGCGCTTCACTGTAAATTGAATTGACTGTATATTTGTGGGCGAACGCGGCAGCCAATTGCGCACAGCAATGTCCCACAAACAGTCGTGGATTGAAAATGACCAATTTATTATTGTTTTTGGTTTTTTTGGAGGGACTATTATTAGGCTCTGTGTGGAGTAAGGAAACTTGCCCAAGGTTTCACCCTCTGCCTGGAATTGAACTCAGGTCTCTCGCTTGCAAAGCGACTGCTCTAACCACTGAGCCACAGGACTCCACATAGAGCACCAGCAAATAACGCACAACAGACAATAGTAATAATCCTTGCATTTGACATAGCACCTTAGTCATGTCTTTTGGGGCTCAAAACCCTTCACAGAATATACTGTTAAGTGAATTGACTGTATATTTTGTGGGCGAAACGCGGCAGTCAATTGCGAACAGCAGTGTCCCACAAACAGTCATGGATTGAGCGACCAAAATTTTTTGTTTTTGAAAGGATTATTAAACCCGGAAAAGTGATCCACAATAGCGATCAATACACAATCAAACGCCAGCAAATAACACACAACATACAATAATAACCAACAACCAACACATAAACAATAACCAACTAACACACAACAACAAAAAGATTACATTTGTAGAGCACCTTTCACTTCGGGAGGATGTCCCAAGGCGTTGGACAGTGTACAGCATTTCAGACCCGAGCTGGGGTCGGGGGAGAAGGGAGGGGAGGGGGGGTGGCCGATGGCATGGTTGAACAGAATAGTTTTGAGGTGGGACTTGAAGGAGGCTAAGGAGGGGCGAGGCAGAGTAATTGGGGGATAGAATTCCAGAGGTTGGGGGCAGAATACAACAAATTACAACAAAATGTAATTACAATGTAATGACAACAAAATGTAATCGTGTTGTTGTTGTTTGTAGGTGAGGACCAGGATCTTGAACTGGATCCTCTGAAGGATAGGGAGCCAATGGAGTAGAGCGAGAATGGGGCAGATGGGGTCATGGAGTTTGGTGCGGGAGAGGACACGGGCTGCAGAGTTCTGGATTATCTGCAGCCTGTGGAGGAAGGAGTTGGGAAGGCCGACAAGCAGGGTGTTTGCATAGTCAAGCCTGGAGGTGATGAAGGCATGAACAAGAGTTTCAGCGGCCTGAGGGGTGAGGTAGTGGCGGAGTTGGGCGATGTTACAGAGGGGAGGGAAGGCAGAGGGTCATGGCTTGGATGTGGGGAAAAAAAGACAGTTGAGGGTCGAACAAGACACCTAGGTTCCTGACTGGCTGGTGAGTTGAAGTGTGCAACCATGGAGGTTGATGTTGCCAGAGCCTGAGGTGCTGAGGCGATGGCGTGAGCCAATCAGTAGGGTCTCAGTATTGTTCACATTCAACTGTAGGAAATTTGCCCTCATCCAGGACTTGATGTCTGACAGGCAGTCTGTCAGGACAGCAGTGGTCCTAGAGTTGAGGGTGGAGGCAGAAAGATAGAGTTGGGTGTCATCCGCATACATATGCAAGTTGACCCTGTGTCTGTGGATGATGTCACCAAGGGGGAGCATGTAGATATTAAAAAGGAGAGGGCCAAGGACAGAGCCCTGGGGGACGCCAGACGTGACAATGTGGGGACTGGAGGAGAAACCATTAGAGGCAACAAAGTGGAGATGGTGAGAGAGAGAGGAATCAAACCAGGCAAGGGCAGGTCCGCAAAGATTAAGTAACGAATAACACAATAACAAAACAAGGACATCCCAAGGTGCTGGAAACTTAGTTTCGGACCCGATGCAAAGAAGGCACGAGACAACTGAGCGGAGGGAGTGTGAAGGTTGGTAGAGGATTAGGAGGTCGCAGAGATAGGGGGGAACAACGCCATGGAGGACTTTGAAGGTGAGGACCAGGATCTTGAAGTGTATCCTCTGTATGAAGGGAAGCCAGTGGAGTCAGGCGAGGATGGGGACGATAGGGTCACAGAGCCTGGTGCAGGAGAGGACACGGGCTGCAGAGTTCTGGATGATCTGCAGCCTGTGGAGAGAGGAGTTGGGGAGGCTGACAAGCAGGGAGTTTGCATAGTCGAGGCTGGATATTATGAATGAGTATATGAGGGTTTCGGCGGCCTACGGTGTGAGACAGTGGCGGAGCCAGGCAATGTTGCAGAGGTGTGGGAAGGCAGAGCGGGTCATGGCACAGATGTGGGGTAGAAAGGATAGTTGAGGGTCAAACAAGACCCCAAGGTTCCGGACTGGCTTAGTAAGGTGGAATATGCATCCCATGGATAGTGATGCTGTCAGCGCCAATCGGAAGGGCCTCGTCTTGTTGACGTTCAACTGAAGAAAGTTAGCTCTCATCCAGGACTTGATGTCCGACAGACATTCTATCAGGACAGCGGTGGTTCTGGAGTCAAGAATGGAAGCAGAGAGGCACAGTTGGGTGTCATCCAATACATGCAACAAACAAAAACACAAACAAAACTTATAACACAACAAATGGGTTTGCAGGGTTATGGGGAGAAAGCTGGTGATTGGGGTTAGTGAAAGTGACTTGTTCTGTCAAAGAGCCGGCACAGACTCGATGGGCCGAATGGCCTCCTTCTGTGCCGTAACATTCTATGAATTCTATGAAAAATAATAACACCCAACAAAAACTTGCATTTATACAGCGCCCTCACCCAGGGGAGTGTCCCAGAGTGCTTAAACAGCAACAAATTATAACCAACACACCAACAAATAGCACACAATAACAATAATCCATAACAAACAATAACAACTAACATATAACCTATAAAAAGCAGCAAAGTTTTAGATCAGCTAAACCTTGCAGGTGGTGGAACTTGAGAGATCAACAATGAATGCATTTGATAAGTCCAAGGTGGGAGGCGATCAAAGTGTGGATAATAATAATCATAATAATAATAATCCTTGCATTTGATATAGCGCTTTTCACTTAGTCTAGATGTCTCAAAGCGCTTCACAAAATATGCTGTAAAGTGAATTGACCACATATTTGTGGGCGAAACGGATGAGGGTTTCGGCAAAATTTGCAGTGAGGTTGGAGCAGAGGTGAGCAATATGGCAGAGGCAAAGGAAAGTAGTCTTGGTCAGGGACCAAATGTAAGAAGGGCAGTTGAGGATCAAACTGCTAAGTTTTCCACTTGTTTGATGGGTTTTAGGGATAGTCCAACGAGATTAGAGTTGGAAGTGAGGAGACAAGATTATAGGATGATGGCTTCAGTGTTGTCCCTGTTGAACTGCAGAAAGTTGGAGCTCATTTAGACCTTCATGCCTGATAGGCAGGCAGACAGAACATCAGTAAATCTGGATTGCAAACAGAACGAAAATAACCATGTCTGTGGATTGTATCACTAAGACAAAGCATGTAGATGAGGAAAAGGAGGGAGGCAATAGTGACTATGTGAGGGTGGGAGGAAAACCTTTGGTGAAGATGAAGTGGAGGTGATGGGTCAAGTAGGATTGGAACCAGGAGTGTGCAGTCCCTCAGAGGGAAAAGAAACGGTCGAGGAGGATGGAATGGTCTAAAGCATCAAAAGCAGCGGAGAAGTCAACAATAATTTTACATAAGGAGAACATTCTAAAGCACTTTACAATGATTGAATGGGAACCCAAGCTGGGAGTAAGTTAGATATGCGATTGCTGAAATTGATCAAACATGGATTTTTAAGACGGGATTTGCTGGACAGAACATCTCTAAGTGCTTTGCAGGATATAGTGTAAAGTGTTGTGACTGTAATGTGTTGTAGGCAAACACGTACAAAGCCTTATATTTAATCAGTGTATATTCAGAATGACACAGATCTCTGGTCATAATCGTAACTATTTCAATACCATTCAAAGCGCACCGCCAAGTGGCAGCAATCATGCACTACAACAGTTGGAGAAAAAAAAGATTCGGTGGTCAACGAATCAGTGGTCAACGAAACCGAGTCCGAAAGAGGAAAAGTTTAAAAAGCAGCATCTCTACTTCACTTTATTTAGAACCAATGAGATATTGGAACTTATTTATATTTTTCTTCTCTTGTGGTTTCTCAAATTGGGAGATTTTATTTGGGTTAATTTAAAAATATATATTTTGTCTGTGCCGCTGCTACAGTGCAGCCGCATTATAACGACTGCAGTTTCATTACAGTAAGAGTTCACTTACAGCATGGGTGCACTGTGGACCTTGTTCATTGAGCATGTGCGCAACTGGCCAACTCACTAACTCAATAACCCTGAAGTCAGACACCATCAGTACTCTAAATCAAAGGCAAAATACTGCAGATGCTGGAAATCTGAAATAGAAATCACTGGGGACACGCAGCAGGTCAGGCAGCATCTATGGAGAGAGTAAAGCAAGTTAACGTTTAAGGTCAATGACCTTTCATCAGGTGCTGCTTGACTTGCTGTGTGTTCCCTGCGACCATCAGCACTCTGATATCGCTCAAGAGTCACATTTTTATCCATGTATGACTTGGGCCCTGAGTGCATAAGCTGTTCAACAGAGGAACATCACATCATAGCTCGATCTTGCTGAAGTCCAACATTTCGTAGCCTCAATACAGTCCTAAGTTAAAGATCATGCAGAATTTTCGTTGATTCTTAAATTGAGACTTAATTTCTAAACAATTATTCCCACAATTTTTTTAAAAAAAATTTCAGCATGCTGTTGTCCACAAATACTTTCCAGCAGGGATTGCTAAACTGTGGATAAGAATCAGGAAAATTTCAATAATTTATACTTATGTAATTGAACAGATCAGGAAATAGTCAGGGTCAGATCAATTTCACAGAATTTTCAAGACACAAGCACTTCCCTATTACCGTTTGCATTACAGTTTTCACCTTTAATTTAAGAAACAAATGAAAACCAGACAAGATTTTTATGTTAATTTTTATTATTTTAAACAACTATGTTGAATGTCATTTTTTTGCATAAGAATGAAATTAATTTTGTGGGAAAAGGGGAGAAAAGAAAAAACACAATCAAAAGTATGAAATGTCACCTTCTGTAGGTAATCGGAAGATTATAAAATATACAGGCAATTTATTAATATAGAACATGTTCACAGAAGTGATTCCCATGACTGTCCATCACCACATCTTGTTCCCACTGAGCATAAGCAGCAAATACCACATTCACAGAAATGACATCATAAACCTGTACAAACCAAGAAGTCTAAAACAGAAATATCAGATATCAGGAACTAGGTGGGAATTAAAGGTTGTAATTTGATAGAGGGATTCAGAGTAGACAACCATAACAATGCTTTGAGTCTTTAATGTCACCCACTGCTATCTTTAAGCCTGTTCATTACATAAATTATACAGCTTACATTTATATAGTGCCTATCTACTTTTATTCAACTTCCTAAATTTGATTACAAGATTCATATTGATAGGAAGGAAGCATGAGCGGTTTAAGGGATATATTTGGAGATTCCAATTGCAAATTGTCATTAATCTTTAAAGGAAATACTTTTGATGTGGGAAAGTTCAGTCATGCTACTGGTAAATAGGTTCTAGTCCTTATAGGAGCCTGGCACAGTTCATATTATGGCCGGGCAGGTGGGGGTGGGAGGATGGTGGTAAAAGAAACGCGTAGTAATAAAATTAGCTTATAGTCTAGGCTGAGCAGAGGGGTCCCTGCATTCTTGGTGCTGCATCTTTTGGGTGAGACGTTGAAAAGATTGTTTGAGTGGATTATAGAATCTCATGACAAATCAAAATGAGAATGAGGTTTGTCCCAGCATCCTGGTCCAAATCTTCCAAATTGATTGGTCATTCATCTCTTACTGGTGCAAAATAGTTACCTTTGGTGGTAAACGCAAACACAACACCTGCCAGCAATTACTTGGAAAGCATTGAAATATTGACTTGATAAGGCACTATAAAAATGCAAGTTCTTTCTTTCATGTCTGAGGGCAGGCCAGCTTTCCTCTTCATCTATTGCAGCCAGTGACTCCTAATCAAGAGCGAATACTGGTGGGTTGTTCATCCACTTGGGATGTGACAGCTGAGGCTGGTGCTATGAGCTTTCCCTTCTTAGCTCAGAGAATTGTAGCAGACCCACCACCACCTCCCAACTCATATCAGCAAACTCACCACAGATGAAATATGTTACTTTTCTGGTCTGCATGGCTCAACACCACAACAAAGTACATTTACCCCCAAGTCATGGGGGTGAGGAAATCTCAGGAGTTTATTTTACCTAAAAATAGCATCCTTGGGGAAAACACCATACATTGTAAAAGAACAGGTTGATAGTGGATGAAGAGGGCATCGAATAAAGGACTAATAAACCGTACTTGGGTAGAAACAGTGAGAGAAGCAAGGTCAGACACAGCAGGGAAGTACAATGTACTGCTTAAAATAGATTGACTCTCGTTGTAGGAATACATTTGGTTGAAACAATCTCAATCTCATACATTCTGTTACTGCCTAAACCCAAACAGACCTATGCACAACTTCACACATATAGGTCTTGCTTTCAGCACCGTGCGATATACATACACAAATTACATCAAAATCTGCACCAAGCTTCCAGAGGGTTAGGCTTTTTGTACCAGATGAAAGTACCACATCCATATCTTCACAAGCTGGTTAGCATTGGGCGATTTAGAGGTAGTCTCGGACTACCAATTACACTGTAAATGCACAATGTTCAGTATTTAATCAAAGAATTTCTTAACTCACGTACTTAAATCAATTACTTGATGCAAAACTCAGGATACAAATTCTTAATAGGTATCTTGTTGAGCAGAGGGCAGACCATAGAATTCTGCCTTAGCACAGTTAAGAAAGATCTAAATGGAATGGATCAAAATCCACTGAAGAACTGCAACATTTCTACAATATTTAAAACCGGAGGAACATCTCACAACGAAAATTTACCTCACAGCAGAGCAAGAAATTCCCATATGTGGAGTCCTCACTACAGCTGTAAAAAGAAAGCTTGAATGATACTCAGAGAATATTTTCTAAAAGTGTACTGTCAATTATTAAGAAATAAAATGTGTACATTTAAGTGTCCTATTGTATAAAACTAAGATTTGCTTTTACTGTTTATCTAATTAATCTCTATATTTTCCAATAGTGCAACACTCAAAAGAAATTACATATGTGTGACTAAGCAATGTACAAGTTTGACTCATCACAGTGGCAAATTAATCACAGACAACAAAAATATTAATCCAACTGCCTATGACATTGAAAATTGATAAATTAATTGAAAAATGGCAATTGCTGAAAGCAAATCTTTTACAAGTATAAGGTTTTGAGGAGTTGAACACAAACTACATTCGGGTCACATCAAGTCAATTAGCTAGTCATTACAATTTATTGTCTTTTTTCTTTTTTTAAAAAAAATTAAGAAATAAAAGTAAATCTAGTTAAAAGAAATGATCCTGCAGGAATTCCACCTCAAATTGGACACTGGGATACTGCTGATCTGCTCAGGCAATGATTTCACATTATTTTGCTTTTTAAAAAAAATGGTATTTACAGAAAAATGAAAATTTTCCTAGAATGTTGTGCATTGTGGAGCCTATATTCAAACGATGGATGGGAAAATAGAAGCATTAATGAGTCATAATCTTTGTACAAAAAAAATCCATGCTCGTCTGAAAAAGGGTCTCACAGTGCTTGGTTGTTGATATTCAAACTCTCTGCATTTTTAATCCTAGTTTTAGCTTACTATGTAATAATTGAACAATCCTGATGACAGTCAGTAGACTGTTTGCATGCAATTGAACCTGAAGTTTCAATCAATGGGTGTAATTCTTGATATTCCAAAAAACAGAGTTTTGTCTGTAATATGGCTAACTGTAAATCCATGTAGCATTTAGGCACTGGAGATTGAAGTAAAGCAGTGGAAAATAAAAAGAGTGCAGGTCAGAATTTACAAAATGCTGCTCAAAATTATCACAGCGCACAGAACTGCTAAAGGCTACATCCCGACAAAGCAATTTGAGTGCTGTGCATAATAATAATTAGTGAATAACAACCAACCATAGCAAAGTCAAGGAGAGTTGCTAATCCATTTTTTTTAAAAGAAGCTTAGTTAAAGATAACCTGTTTTTGTTTAATTCATCCTTCAATATCTTTTGAAAATAAATAGTAAGATGATCACTATTTTGTATACTTTAAAGGGGAAAGCATGTTCATAGTATTTAACCGTTTGAAGTCTACAATTGCCTCTACATCATTAATAATAGCCTTCTCAATGCTTTTGGTTTATTCAGAGCATACTCTGAATAAATACATAGTTATTTACAGGTTCTCAACATTTACAAAGAGGTTGTGTAAGGGTCACAAACAAAAAAAGTAATTTGGAAAACTGCTTAGGATATTCAGTGTTAAATTCCTATACAGATCAGCACTCTTTTGCAAGAAGTTCACCAACCGTGTGTTCAAATTCAAATAATATCTTTGGAGGTTTTAAAAGGTTGTGCCCTGAAAATGTTTCCATCTAGCTTCTAGCCCTAAATTCTGCTGCTAGGAATATATGCCATATAGAGACAGATTATCAATAAGTAGAAGAAAAAAATGCAAATGCTGGAAAGTTGAAATTAAAATAAAACCAGAAAATCTCACAAACTCACAGCAGATCAATCAGCATGGAAAGAAAAGGTTAATATTTTAAATCTGACTATTAGAAAGCCACACATTCTGACACTGATTGACCTGTTGTGCATTTATCATAATTTTCTGTTAGTTTGTAAATAAGCCTCAGTCCCGTATTTTAACAGTCAGTTCTTTTCAAATTGCAACTTATGGCATTTAATTTCATTCATAAATAGTGGTAATACAAAGACTACCTCTATGCTTTACATTATAAAGAGAAGCTAATAACCCATAACACATTTTATGTTAAACACTTAAGTAATAAAAAATGTCAGAACATCACTGTATCCTTCAAAATGTATCAGGCTTTTTATATAGTAAAGAATTAAAGACAAGATACCATCTACAGGTGAAATGAAAATAATTTACAAAACAATATGACGAAACAGCCTTTCATTCAAAATATATTTCATATTAGAAGCTTCTTCAAGTATGACAACAAAAAAGTGACATTGGAAAAACAAAAGTTAATGGGAAGCAATACATTATGGTTTGTGTTCCAGTTTAAAACTGCATTTTGGGGAGAGAAAGGGATACTAAAGGGCCCACACTGAAGGCTAGTCAATGACCCTGGCAAATACACAAAAGTCATTCTAAAGGCCATTTGGTTCAACTTAACTAAAATTAATTGAACACCTTTTCTAATGAGGCAATTAATATTCTAAATTTTCCTTTATTTTTGGAATGCTTCATTAAACGCAATTTGTTGCTGTGAAGGGCATGGCAAAAATATGCCATAAGCTTTTTCATACCCTGCCATATTACCATAGCGCACTAAATTTAGTACAATAAATTTGAGAATGTTGATTAAAAATGGATCCCTTTGCTATTATTGCACATAGATTTCCGTTTTTTAAATCTCCACGCATGCATCAATGTTTATTTATTGCACAACATAGGAGGGCTTCAAACCTTCTCACAAGGTATATCCTCACAGTAAACAAATAATAAAAGATGGTTATCTAGGTGAAACTACAACATATTCCTAAATGCTGCATTAATACTGGCTAATAAACCAAATTGGGCCAATTGCAAGGACTTAACCAGCTATCAGCATGCGCCCAGATGTACACTAGTAGAAATGCAGTATAGGAAGTAGTCTTCAGTGCCTGCAGGCCATTCTCCATTAAAGTTCAAAGTTCAAAGATTGACTGTTCAAAGTGCTTTTGGACTCAGTAGTATTTTTTCCTCTACTAGAATCAAGAATCTGAAGCATCAACATGTATCATCTGTGGAAACAGAGAACAGATCCAAGTCAGTAATTACTGTGTTGGGATAAAATAGGGGTTAAATTGCAAGATTTGTCAACAATGAATCAGTAACTCCATGTGTGTCCCAAGCTCCACCATCGTTTTTGTGCTTCATTTTCCTTTTCAATTTCCTGTTGATGCATTCCAGAGTATTTTTATTTCATATTTTCCCACTGCACTTAGGTATGTTCAGTCCTGTAGTTCAGTGGTTAGAGCACTCGCTTTGCAAGTGAGAGACCTGAGTTCAATTCCAGGCAGGGCGAAACCTTGGGCAAGTTTCCTTACTCCACACACCTAATAATAATCCCTCCAAAACCAAAAACAATAATAAATTGTTCATTTTCAATCTACGACTGTTTGTAGGACATTGCTGTGCGCAATTGGCCGCCGCGTTCACCCACAAATATACAGTCAATTCACTTTACAGCATATTCTGTGGAGCGCTTTGGGATGTCTAGAAGACGTGAAAAGCGCTATATCAAATGCAAGGATTATTATTATTATAACAGTTCTCTGGGTCAAATGTCTCAAGCCTGGATTTAACAAACATGAATGAACTGCCAACTTCAGGTCGCCAATGGCCTCAGTTTGTACATGTTTTGCTCTGTGTAGTAGCTTATCAACGCCCCATCTGACAAATGGCTGCCTTTTGATTTGTCATTTCAAAGTTACATCAATTGCACATTTTGCAAGCATCATGCATCTAGGAATAGGCATTAATGGCAAACTGACAACCCAGACGTTGGCCTTTTTAGGGCAGTGGAGTGTGGTGGTCTGTACCCTGAAGCCAATTGCAGGTCCACAGAGCCTAGCCTAAGTGAACCCTCCTTATAATGGGGTGCCTTTAATTTGGTTGCTACGAATGTGTCACAAGATGCTTTTGAAGGTTGTCTATTTATCCAACAGATTTATCCTCGAGTAAGTCCATCCTCCCTTCCCCAGCTCCTAGTCTGTATAATTAATAGCCTCTGTAGTTGCATCACTTTAAATATTTGATTTTGCCAAGAGTAGTTCTAACCTGGATTGATTAAAATTACGAGTGTTTTTTTTTGAAGGGACAAGTTTAATATGGCTCAACTAGGTTTTATAAATGCATCAGTTTAAAACTGAATTTCCTCATTAGGTTTAGTGAAATTGTGCAAACGGATCCTTGTAAAATCCATAGGATTAAGATGTCTGAAAATGGGAGTGACAAGTCGTATATTTTGATAAAACATCAAATCAATTCCCTGTAAAGTGCTTCAATTGTAGTGACCACCTGTAAGCAAAATTGGCAGGCATCTTGCAAATAGCAATTTCCCACAACTGAATACACCAATTTATCCTGAGAATTGTGGTCCAAGAATTTAACTTTAAATTTAGAGGGCATCAAATCTGCACAGAAGTGCAGTTTATACACCAAGGTAAATAGCAAGTCAAGAAATTAGCATTTCAGATTCATAGGAAGACAATTACGTTTTCAATGTCATGATCATGTAAACTGTTGGCGACAACAGTTGAAGGTAGGCTAATTCAAAGCATCCCTTGCAAAGTAATTCTCTATACCCCCTTTATAAACTCCAGGAAAGGACCAAATCAGGATTATTATCATTTCATATTCAGGTTGTAAGACAAAAATACATTGGTAAGCAATGCATGCAAGTGGATTACAAGGCAGAAATTCAATCAAAACAAAAACAAATTGCATTCATATAGCATATTTCACATTGGGATGACATCCCAAGATGCTGGATTCAAGAGGATATAAAAAATTAACACCTTCCAATTATATCAATGGAGAGAAGAAAAAACAAGATTACTGCAAAAGACTACCTACCTTGTGCAGTCTTCATAGTTAACTGACAGGGCACCCTCCATAAAATACTGGGTTTCGTCCCCAATAGGAACAAAGTACAGAGAAACCATCGTGAGTGGAATCATTATATCATCATGATATAGGTTTTAGTTTGGTGAGTTTGTTCAACAAATACCATTACTCAACCAGGTTCAGTTGGAGAGATTGCATGGACAGTATCGCCAACTAAAATATAAAGATGAATTTTGCCATCAAACAATGTTAGTGTTCAGCAGAGATTAGTCACCTAGTTTTAGGAGACACTGGTGCTTGAAGGAATAAGGAAGTGGTGGGGAGCAGGAAGACTTCAGAGATGTCCAAAAGAAGGCACTTATAAATGTACTATCCTGCTCTGAATCTATCAAATATTCCATTGTTAATAAATATTTACGAACAGAACATGTTGAACACCCATTGGTAATTATCCGAACCTCTCGACAGAGAGTTCAGCAAATAGGTATAAATAAGGATAGTCATGCAAGCACAGCAATGTCAGAAGAGCTGCAATAATGGAAAGAGCAAAGGTGAGTATTAAATGTGATCCTGGAAATTAAATCTCAGGATACTGCAACAATTAGCCCAAATGGCAAATGAGCCCTCAAAATACACACAGCAACATTACTTTGCAGTATATCCAGTAAAGCACTTTGAGATATCTTGGTGACTTGATGAGACACTACTTCAAAGAGAGCATTTTTTATTATTATTGTAAAAAATAATGTCCTTTAGGTCTACAGTGGTCAGCAAATTTCATGAACCCTGCGCTAATAACCTGTGTAATTGTTATCATCTTAGTCTACTCAGCTGTACCGATACTGATTGAACATTCAGGAATGGAACTCTTCTTCCCGAGCCTTTTGGTAAAATGGTATTGGAAGCATTTTCCAGCTGCTTTAAGCAAGAAAGTTATTTCATCTTCCTATATCTTTTAGCAAGAAATCTCCGAACTTAACTTCAGCAATAATGCTACATAATTGGAGAAAGAGTGAAAACAGGGGATTCTTTGCTTATGGACAGGTCCTTCAAAAAGCTTTGACAGCACTAATCAGAGCCTAAAGCTGGGAAATACTCTAAGAAACCGTATCTGATGGTAGTTTTCTTCTCATTCGTTTGGATTTTCAGATTGAAGCCTAACTGCATCAAAAAGTCTAGTCACTTAGGTACAACAACAACTTGCAATTATATAGCTGTTTCCACTGGTGGGTGTGTCGGTGACTCGAGGTCACAGATTCAAAATAGTATCTAAAAGAAGCAGAGGGGAGGTGAGAAGAAATTTTTTCACGCAGCGAGTTGTTCAAATCTGGAACGCATTGCCTGAAAGGATGGTCGAGGACTTTTAAAAACGCGGTGGACGGGTATTTGAGGAGGATGGGTTTGCAGGGTTATGGGGAAAGGGCTGGGGAGTGGGATTGACATTACATTGCTCTTCTCAAAGAGCCGGCACAGACTTGATGGGCCGAATGGCCTCTTTTTGTGCTGTATCTATGATAACGCCTTGCATGCAGGGTAGCATTTCTGAGCACTTAACAGTGGCGGTGCCTGACTCTGAGTCGGTGGGGAAGGTGACTGTAAGCATGGTCGAAAAGGAAGGTTTTCAGGCGGGACTTGAAAAAGGGGAGAGAATATTCCAGAGTTTCAGGGCATAGTTGCTGAAAGCGCGAGGCCCAATAGTGCAACGGAGATAGAGCAGAATCAGGGTGCTAGGCAAGGTTAGGTTCCTACATTACCACACAAAGTCACAGTCAGAGATCAATGATCGTAAGCAAAGAGAAAGCCCACTGAAGGTGCTTCAGATGGTCCAACTCACACCTGTACAACTGCAAACACAACTGATGTGCAAATTGCCCTTCTCTTTTTAATCAACAGCTGTACTCAGATTTTGCCAAATAGTGAAGAAAGATTGTCTAGAACTGTGGCAAAAAAGGGAAGTCAATCATTCTCAATCTGAATCCAATGAGGCAGTATCCGATTCAGTGCTGAATTGCGTTAATGTACCTTTCTGCTTGGTCCTTTGCTGCATCAAGTGCATAGAATTCTTCTGATGTCCTGATAATGAAGCAGTTTTGGCTCCTGCTCCCCCCCCCACACCAACCTAACACGGTCGGATGATTTGTTCAAAGCTTCAATAGAGCAGGATCCGCTCAAGCCAACTGTGCCACTCTACAGTGCACATTGGCAACCAGTCGAGGTTAAGATTTTGCACATGATCAGTGCCAGTCTTTTAACTTGCCAAATCACACAAAAGTGGACAGAAACGTTTGTAAGAAGTTAACCAGAAGAGATCAATCACGGGAGTCAGTGATGCTCCAGACTGGATTGCAATGGACGCAGTGTTTGTCAGTATAGAATGATATCATAAAACGTGCTATGGTTGGTTCCAAATATAGTTCAAATCTAAAACTCGAAGATCCTAATAACTGTTACTGAACCAGTACATGAGAAATATGACTAAAAATCACATTTACATGTGCATCTTTATAAATATGTGGGATCAACCAAGAAAAGTGATGAACGATCCTGAAGTACAAACCAAGAAAACTATCCCAATCACAGGAAAAATTCTAGCACAAGGCAGATATATAAGTTTTCCTGGCAATGTAAACTAAAACAAAGGATGGTGGTGTGTTTACAGTGTATGTGAGTGTCCAACATCATTAGATCAGTTTTAAAGGTAAGTTGCCCTTTGTTACTTTCACATTTTCTTCCCAACGGCGCCGAAACCCAGTGGTATAATGAAGGGTGTCTGAAATAAAGAAGAATGTCTAAATGGCATCACAAGATCTTGCAGTAGATTAACAAGTTAATTGATATTAATTATTGTACACTGTCATACTGAATATTCCTTTGTGCACATTGCTCCCATGTTTTTTTAACCTCCATTTTGTCTGCTGTGTCTATGCCAGGCAATGTGCTCTTTAAGAGAAGGGGCAAGTCACCTGCTTCCAGAGTTTTTCTCTGCTACTCCCTGGCTAGTTTTTTTCCTTCATGGTCAACAAAACAAAGCTGCTGAAATTGGAATGCCAGCAGTTTTAGGTCAGAATCTATATTCAACTGTGGGATAAGGAATTCATATTCCAGTGTTCTTTCCCACTGCACCATCTTTTTTTTTTTGAGCAGGTGAGGGTTGAAGAAAGAAGGGAGACTTTTGTGGTTATTAAGCGATGTGAATTTGAGAAATGCAATAGTTTCTCCATTTTAGATATCTGTTAACCTGCAGAATAATGCTATCCTCCTCCCTGCTCCCAACAATGTGTCAGGTCAAAATAAAGTAAAATACCTAAATGGCATTCTTGATACCACCGAGAAAATAAAAATAATGCTTGTATCTGATATTGTGTCTTTCATGTTTGGAGGAACATCACAAAGCACTTCACAGGATTTACTGTAAAGTACAACGACTTCTCTTGCCGGCGATTCTACTCATTGTGAGTTTCAAACAGCATTATTTGTATTCGTTCAAAGATTTAATAATACAACTGAATATTCCAGTTCGTTTTATATATGATCAACAGAAGACAATTGAATTTTGCACCTAAAATTTTCTGAAAAATAAATTATGGTTTTGATCTTTGATGGAAATTCACCAGTATTTCTGGAACAATACAGTCAACTCTTCAAGTTCCCACACTTACCATGGTACCACCATTTTGTTTTCTTTGGATTCTTATTACACGTCCTTACATAAAATGAATTATCAGGAGGCCGCCTCTGTAATATAGGAAAAAAAGTCACTGGAATGCATCTATTATTACAATCTGTTATATGATAAGATAGCTTATTCCTCAGAATTGGAGTGACATTGCTTGCTTTTTATATACATAAATACTGTATTACATCTCATAAGAAAGAGGATTATGACTTTTGGATATAATAACACTTATATTTGGTACAGTGCCTTTCATGTCAGGAGGACGTCCCAAAGCACTTTACAGGAAATACTGTGAAGTGCAATTACTGTATGTTTTATCAATGAATATGGCAGCCAGTTTGTGCACAGTAATGCCCCACAGCCATAAAGTGAATGACCAATTTTAGGGGTTATTGGTCAGGACATCGGCAGAAATTCCCTTCTATTTTCAAATACCATGGGAATACCCACCTGAACAGGCAGATGGGGTGTTGGTTTAATGTCTCATAAGAAGGATGGCACCTCCAACAAAACAGCACATACTCAGCACTGCATTGGAATATCATCTTAGACTATACGAGTTCCAGTGGATCTTGACTCTGAGGAAAAAGTGCTCCCAACTGGGCCAGACTGGATACGGATTTATTGAAGCAGATTTTTAAAAATACATTATTCGTATTAGTTAACAAGGAAGAATTCTAAAATGAATGAAACCTTGCAACCTTCAACCATAAACTTCAAAACTAATTTAGTAAGATTGACAAGGTGAACAAGTCATTGTTCCAATTACAACTGGAACTCAGGTTTAACTGGATGTAAATACTTACCAAAGCACTTTCTGTATTAAGAGAATTAAAAAAAACACTCTTAACAACCTGATGCATGGCTCAAAGTGGAGGTAGATAACATTCAATACTTATTGATCCAAACCATAAAAAGCCTAGCAGTACAATAGTAAAGCAATAAAATGGTTACTGATCCTGGTGGAGAGTAACAATAGAAATTGTTTCAGCAGTGCTTCAAAAATGAAAATGTCAGTGTCATCAAATGTTTGCAGTACAGAAATCTTGTAGATTTGCTTTTACAGCTTCCAGCACAAGTTACAAGCTTTGCAGGGTGGAAATTTTATCAATGTTCCTTCAAAATCCTCATGTTTACTGAGGTGCAAGTTTCAGCCTGACATCATTATATTGAAGAGAATCATTGATATCCTGCCCTTAGGTCTGCATTACAATTCGTACATACAGTTCCAATCACCACGATAATGGGAGACTGTTAATGCCCTAGAAGGCAGTGGAGAGAACAAGAATGATTCCCAGCATTTAGAGGGGTGAACTATGAGGAATAACAGCATATAATAAGCTTGAGCTCTTTTACCATGACAAGAAGATATCTAAGAGGGGAATTTTTAAGATAATAAATGTGATGGAAAAATAAACCCAAAGCAATACTTTGAGTTAATCCAAGTCAGCAAGACAAAAAGTTACAGATTCAGGATTATGAAGTACAATTTTAAGAAAGACACTAAGAAGCATTTCTGCACTCCCTGAGATTCTGCAAGGAGTTTATAAAAAAAATTACAAAAAAGGGGCAGTTAACTAGATTCATTCTATAGTTTTCAACTACGCAAAGTACACCTGAAGCAGTTCAATGCAATACTAGGGAAGCACTGCATTGGTGGAGGTATGGTCCTTCAGACAAGGTATTCAGGAGAATATTAAAAGATCCTGTGACACAATTTTAAAATAGGTATTTTTGCCAACATTATGACTAATACAAGCCTAAGAAGCTTGCTACAAAAAGTAAAGCTAAACATCTATGAAGTAGTATTTGATAAGTCTACTTCAATTTGCCTTTTCACTAGGTGCACTGACGTTTCAAATACTTGTGTAATGTGGACCTCACCCAATTGCCTCTGGCAAAGAAATGAATTAGACAATATTAATTTTCGCCATGTAGGGTTTAAAGGACAGTTGAGGATCGAAGAAAGACACCAAGGTTCCATACTGGCTCGGTGAGGCGGAGAGCCCATCCATGAAAACAAAAATCTCAAGTCCAAATCTACTAAACTCGAACGATTAGAACAAATCTAAAAGGAAGTTATTTAAACCGTCAATGTGACATTTGGGAACGAAATTTAGTTTCAAATTGCAAAATAATACTTTAGATAAACCATGGACTTAATCATATTCAGAAAACACTAAATGAGATTGGCTAATCTCAGTCCTGTTAGAAATTGCTTACTAAACGATGTCAATTGTATCTAGTCTTTTGCTATTAAGGAGGTCAGTGAGGAACAGAACAATCACTGATACCTGCTGGCAATAAAGAACGGAATGCAGCTCGGTTGAGTGCCCAATAAAATTCCTTTTATAGCTAAATTTAGCACACGTATAATAATGAAGCAAATGCAAACTGCAGTTTTTGTGTTGTAATTTGTTAAATTATCATTCTTTACTTTACAGAAGTAAAGTGCAGCCAGGAAATGGTCCACATTGCCAGGCCGTCGAGCATCACCCTGATCATTCGCACAGGTCTAGGTAAGCCCATGTTCGCTTGGTAGTGTGTTTTCAGTTTTTCCTTGATTGAATATTTCTTGATTTATGGATAAATCAAGAAATACTCATTCAATCAAGACTTTTTTTTGGCTGACCATAGAGGCTGACCACCACTGATGGAGAATTCCCTTCAGTCAGTAAATTCCTGTAACCTGCGATATAAATGGATTGGCACCATTATGAGCATGCTTGTCACATTCAAACATAGACTTGGCAAATCAAGGTAGACAATCAATCTTCAGGAATTTTGGGGGGCCAGCCAGCCAGGTATCTGACACACTCAGAAAGGGCTTCACATATCTAAATGGGAGCCTGAACTGGGAGTTGGGGCAGGGAAAAGGGTGGCTTAAAGCACAATCAAAGGTGGGTTTTTGAGGTGGGAAGAAAATGGGGGAGGAGGAGGTCGAGGGACTGCGGGCTAGAATCCCAGAGAGAGGGGAGGGAGCTTCTACAGCTCAAACCGGACCCCAAGTTCAAATCAATTAAATGCCATGTGGTTTGCGTCAACATCTTCTCTCCTGTGGGTCTGAACTCCTCAACCTCCCTGGGCTCTCCCTCAGACTCACCGAAACCATGTGCAACTTAGGCATCGGGTTTGATCCCCAGCTTTCCTTTTTATCCCACATCCATTCCTTGACTAGCACCACTTTTTTCGACCTCCATCACATTGCCCGCCTCCGTCGTACCTCACAGCAAAAGCAACCAAAACACTCGTCCACGCCTTCTTCACTCCCTGGCTGGACTATTCCAATGTCCTCCTCACTGGTCTCCCCAGCTCCAACATACACAAAATTCAACTAATTCAGAACTCCGCTGTCTGGATTCTCACCCGCATAAAACTCTGCACCCCCATCACACAGGTCCTTGCTTGGCTCCAATGGCTCCCAATCACTGGACGGATCAATTTTAAGATCCTCTCACTCGTTATCAAATCCCTTCATGCTCTCGCACCCCCCTACATATCTGATTTGCTTGTCCACCTCCTTCTTACCCTGGCTTGGGGTCAGACTCAGCCACTGTCAAGCTCTGCGGGACGCTACCCCGAGTGAAGGGAGCGATATAAATGCTGCTGTTATCATTACATGTAGCAATGTTCAGGGGACATGACTTTTTTTATATACAAGATTCAAAACTGCAGTAGCTTTTTTGCACATTGAAATCTATTTTGGCCCAGTGGAAATGAAATTTCAGATGATTGTTGTTCAGCAAAAAAAAACATCAGAATAAACTGATGCTCGAGAAAGTGCTTTTTTTAAAAAAAGGTAAGTAGAATCAAAAAGTGTATTTTAGATTCCCTGTTATATAAAAGAATAATGACCTAAGCAGAGCGAGACACTTGAAAATCTGAACCCCAAATGTATGAGTTTCACAATTTCTGTAGTTCCACATTAGCTTTCATTCAGTTTGAGGTCATTATCCCTCTCCTTTCCTATGGATCAATTACAGCACACATTGGAACTCAATGACATTGCAGAAGCAGACAAGTAGTGAGGGAAACCAGATTCAAAGATCTCCACACCAGTACGAACATTGACATCAAATGACAATTATCCTCAGGCTAATGTTTTCAAAAAACAGTGGGAAAACAATTGTACTCTCTCTAGATTTTTTCCCTTTTAACTATATTTCATAGATTCACATTAAACCATCATGCTAAATTGTTCCTAAGTAATAAAAGTGTGCTTGTTGTCTCAAAGTGATGAGTGCTGGTTCAGCACTTCCAAATCTATCCAAGTGCTTCAGTGGAGTGGAGACCACTTCCTCCCAATTTTAGGTCACTTTTTATTGAAACTACAGATTCCTGGAGCAAGTGTCTTGAGCTCTTTCACAGAACAGCTGTGCGGCTTTGGGAGCCCAGAGAATTGGTAAGAATTTGTTTGAAGTAAACAGGTGATTCTAAGCATGAATTCTTCATGCTATTTGTTAAGACATTCTCAGATACTTGCAGTTTCCCTAACTGAACATTCTACACTACAAGCTGGTCACCACATCTGCTGCTGAAGGTTAATTCCATTTGATGGTTAACATACTTTTTAAATCGTTTAATTGAATCAGAAGGTGCTACAAATACTTGCAGAAATAAATAAGGCCTTTGTGGTTTCCTTTTCATTAATTCACGGTTCTTTTAGGGATAGTTATTCATAATGCCATAGCCTTTGCCTAAACCACTTTAAACCAATCACAGCTAGAAAGTATACAGTACAGTAACTCAGTATACAGTATACAGTAACTCACTGTTTTCTCTCCCTAACCAAGAGAAAGGCTTTGAAAACAGGTTTGGTTCTCGTGGCAGTACCTAGTTTTATTTTCTGCAATATTTTTCAAATTGCTTTTCTAGTGCATCACACAAATTCATGTTCATATAAAATCTCGAGAGGAATTTCTCTCTTTCGCCTCCCAAGTTTCCTTTTGTTAAAAGAAATCAGGTCAGTGAAGAGCAACATTATTTGGTCAATTGCAGCTTTAAATCTAATCATGGATTACCTTTTCTTTGCAACTGGAAAGCATGCTGATGATGCTAAGACAGACTGATTGCACAGAAAGAGCTGGAGACCAGTCTTCTGTCAGGATGGATAAACAGATGTGTCCATTGCTGTAAACGTGAGGATGAACAGGAACATTATCACCAGTGAACATAACCTAAAAATAAGGGAAACAAGAATCAGTGTTTATGTAGCTATAACACAAATGTAACTAGCACCTTACAGCCCATTACCGTCATTATGGAAGAAACTGAACTCATTGGATTACAAAATTGGAATTAAGAGCAGGGATTGGGGCAATCGAGGCCAGCACTAAAACTCATGACTAATAATAATCCTTGCATTTGATATAGAGCTTTTCACGTCTTCTAGATGTCTCAAAGGGTTTCACAGAATATAATAATAATAATCCTTGCATTTGATATAGCGCTTTTCACGTCGGGAGGACGTCCCAAAGCGCTTCACAGAACACATTGTAAAGTGAATTGACTGTATATTTGTGGGCGAACGTGGCAGCCAATTGCGCACAGCAATGTCCCACAAACAGTCATATGAATTGAGAATGACCAATTTATTATTGTTTTGTTTTCTTGGAGGGATTATTATTAGGCGTGTGGAGTAAGGTTTCGCCCTGCCTGGAATTGAACTCAGGTCTCTCACTTGCAAAGCGAGTGCTCTAACCACTGAGCCACAGGACTCCACAAAATGAATTATACTGTAAAGTGAATTGACTGTATTTTTTGTGGGCAAAACGCGGCAGCCAATTGCGCACAGCAGTGTCCCACAAACAGTCATGGATTGAAGTGATCAACTTATTATTCTTTTTCTTGAGGGATTATTATCAGCAGATCTGCTAACCAGCAGATCTTTCATTTTCTAATTAAATGGCAATGTACCAACTCCAACATTCCCCCCCACCCACAAATTAGGTGACAGATCAGGGTGCAACTATAATGTCTATAAATGATTGTGAATTTCAATTAGTTCCCTCTGGGCTGATGCAATCACAAGGTATTTCTACTCTGAAATTATTAGTGGGTACCAAGGAGAAGAAAGCAACAAAACAACTTATTCCAATTCTGTCTATGACCAGGGCTCCCAATGCCTCCTTGAAGTACGCCACTTTTGAGAGGGGGTTGGGACTTTGTACCTAATTCCAGAGATTCTTAGGCACAGGTTGGCTAGAGCCAAAGCTTGAGGACCACAGAGTGTGCATGGGGTACTGCTGGAGTCTGACCAGTTAAAACTGCATTACTTGCCATTGAAAGTACCCTCTGGCAAGCTTTCCCACTGGGTATCCAGCTAGGACCACTTTATCTGTTAGTTCCTGTTAACCCTGCAAACCAACGGGTTGCATGCGAAGAGTCCCTGCCCCCAGTGGCTAGTCTGCCTTTCCAAGGCCTGCCAATGAACTAGGCTTACTGGGCTATCATCAGCAGTGGCGCCTGATGTACTGTGGACATGCGAGGGTTGGCTCAATTCTGACATTCCGTTGCCAAACATGTCCCATAGGTAGTGGTTAGCACGGTCACTTTGCAAGCAAGAGGACCAAGGTTCAATTCCTGGGTGGGGTGAAACCTTAGGCAAGTTTCCTTACTCCACACACTTCCTACCCCCTCTGTCCTCCCTCATCCCAACCCTGGCCCCCAAGCTCAGGTCCTGATCCCTAACTGTTCAGCGCCTTGGGACGTCCTCCAGATGTTAAAGGCGCTTTACAAATGTAATTGTGTTGTTGTTGTTTACCTAGCAGTAAATAGGAACTCAGTTATTAGTTGATTGGTGGATTGCTTTCAGAGGGTTTCACCCACAAAATACAGTCAATCCATTTTACAATAATAATTCATAAGCATTTTGATGTAGCTCAGTGGTTAGAGCACTCCGAAAGCGCTTTACGAGAACCTGAGTGAATTCCAGGCAGGTAGGGCGAACCGGGCAGCCTTACTCCACACGCCAATAATAATCCCTCAAAGAAAAAACAATAATAATTGGTCATTTTCAATCTACGACTGTTTGTGGGACATTGCTGTGCGCAATTGGCTGCCCGGTTCGCCCTCAAATGACAGTCAATTCACTTGCAAAGCGAGTGCTCTAACCACTGAGCTACAGGACTCCACAATATATTCCATGAAGCACTTTTGAGACATCTCAACAACGTGAAGACGCTATCAAATGCAAGGATTATTATTATTGTCACCCTGGAGGCAGGTCAGTTTCAAGGCGACCCCACTTACCTCCTCCACACCCCTCCAAAAGAGGATAGCTGCTGTTAACGTCTGCCTTAATCTTCCCCCTTTGACTGTACTTTCAGTCATCTTTCCCATTCCATCCCAACAGTTTGGCTGCCAAACAAGCATGTATAAAGCGTTTTGAGACTTCTTCCCAAAGTGAAAGTCACAAGATAAATCTAAATTGTATATCCTGCAAGTGTAACTGTCACTGCTGCTTACAGCATGACTACTTACCTAAATCAATATCCTGTAAAGCAATGCCTGAAACCCCACTCCAAGTTGGAAAACAGCAGGCTTAGCAGGAATCCAAGAATGGCACTTTGGCAGTTGTGGGTGTTACTATTATTCAAAACGTCAAACAGCAGCGTACGGGGAGGAAGGGGAAAACAAAACTAATTTCAAAACTAACTATAGGCTACAAAAAATTCAATTTTGAAGTGTCAAAATCTGCTGGATGATTTGGCATCTCAAGTATTTTCTATAATTTCCAGATACAGTGTTGAGTGATCACCAATCAAATAAAGCAACTTGCAGGAACCAATCAGCTTTAAGGACATGACATACATTATTCCAAGCAAGAAATGTGCTGCATCACCAGTCATAGCTTAGTGTATTCCAGAGGTTACATTCTCCTGTCATAGTATCTGTAGAGGATCAAGACAATCTACATATTGTACACACAATGCCCTTTTCAGTAACTGACTCAGAAATGTAATAGTTGAGCCAAAGAAACTCAATTTAAATCAGGTCTAAATCTGACTATGGGCTATTGCAGTGGGTGGGGGGGGGGGGGGGGGGGGGGGAGGGAGGAGGAGGAGAGGGAGTGTTTTTAATCAAACAATAAGCAAGGATATTCATTTGAGCCAATTTTTCACTACTATAAAATAAGTCCAGTAGTCAAAGTCACTAACTTATTAGAAAGTTTATAAAACAGTCACCAGTTCATCGAGCATAAGGTGAAGTATTGCTGACTGGTCGTCTACCATCTCAGCCTCATTACAAGATAGGTTGGGATTATATGGACCCATAACCACCACATTATAACGAGGCTCAATGTATTGAAAAAGGTAATGGGCCAAATGGTCCCTGTGTTTAAAAAATCCTATGACTCTATGGCAGACACCAAGACCAACTCTGTTCTCTTCAAGCTAGCGCTGTAACAACATGGTTTATTCACTAGATGGCGATTTTAGATA